>NC_092092.1:31545096-31595164 GCF_045679555.1 Salvelinus alpinus
GTGTTACGGTAGTCCTCCTCTTCGGTTGAAGAGGAGGAGGAGTAGTGATTGAACCAAGGTGCAGCTTTGTGAAATGACATGATTTAATAAAGACACGACCAAACAACTAAGACAGAAAACGAACTAGACTTGAATTAACTAACAAAATAACAAAACGAATGTGTAGACAAACCTAGACATACGAACTTACAATAAAACACGAAGAACGCACGAACAGGGAAAAATAGACTACACAAAAATGACGATGTACAAACATACGGAACAGTCCCGTATGGTGCGACAAACACTGAAACAGGAGACAACCACCCACAACGAACACTGTGAAACAACCTACCTAAATATGACTCTCAATTAGAGGAACGCCAAACACCTGCCTCTAATTGAGAGCCATACCAGGCAACCCTTAAACCAACATAGAAACAGACAACATAGAATGCCCACCCAAACTCACGTCCTGACCAACTAACACATACAACAAACTAACAGAAATAGGTCAGGAACGTGACACACAGGAGTTTTTTGAGCGAGAATTCAGACGACTTTCGAGTAGTAAGACATGTATAAAGGCAACAGAGACCATTAATAAGAAGGGGCTAGAAGCGTCTTATATGGTGAGCTACCGAGTGGCTAAGACAGGCAAGCCCCATACTATTGTGGAGGACTTCATTCTTCCTGCTGCCGTGGATATGGCTGGGACAATGCTGGGGGAAAAGGCCAAAAAACTATACAGACAATTCCTTCATCAAACAACACTGTTTCACGACACATCAGTGACATGGCAGGAAATGTTTTGAAACAATTACTGCTTCGCTTACAAGCCAGTGAATTCTATGCATTACTGCTGGATGAGTCAACAGAGGTGGCGGGCCTGGCACAGCTCCTGGTATATGTCCGTTAAGTTTATAGGGGTCAATTAAGGAAGACATCCTCTTCTGCAAACCACTGGAAACCAGGACAACAGGAGAGGACATTTTTAAAGTGCTGGACAGCTTTGTGACATCAAATGGACTTTGGTGGTCAAGATGTGTTGGTATCTGTACTGATGGCGCAAAAGCCATGACAGGGAGACATAGTGGAGTGGTAACGTGCAAGCAGTTGCTCCCGACGCCACTTGGGTACACCGCAGCATCCACCGAGAGGCTCTTGCTGCCAAGGGAATGCCTGACAGCTTGAAAGACGTTTTGGACACCACAGTGAAAATGGTCAACTTTGTTAAAGCAAGGCCTCTGAACTCTCGAGTATTTTCTGCGTTATGCAATGATATGGGCAGTTAAGACACTGATGCTCTTTGCAACCACGTACCTATGTGAGAGTGGATTCTCCGCCCTCACTAGCATGAAAACTTAATACAGGCACAGACTGTGTGTGGAAAATGATTTAAGACTGAGACTCTCTCCAATACAACCCAACATTGCAGAGTTATGTGCATCCTTTCAAGCACACCCTTCTCATTAAACTATGGTGAGTTATTCACAATTTTCGATGAACAAATAAGGTTTTATATGTAAGATGGTTAAATAAAGAGCAAAATTATTGATTATTATTATATTATTATTTGTGCCCTGGTCCTATAAGAGCTCTTTGTCACTTTCCACAAGCTGGGTTGTAACAAAAACTCACACACATTCTTATGTTTAATAAATGTATTGTTTAGTGTGTGTGCGTGCGGCAGGCTTACAATGGCAAAAAACAACATTTGAGAGTGCACTGACCCTCGTGCTAGAGGGGGTACGCAGCTGGAGGTTGAATGTTTGAAGGGGTACGGGACTATAAAAAGTTTGAGAACCACTGCTCAGGGGTGTAGAAACAACGGAGTTGTACAAACCCAGAGACTGACAACCGCAGTACTGCAATTGAGTGGCCCTGATATACATGTAGGGCTCTTAGTAGGGGTGATGTAAGTACAGTACAATGACACAGCTTATGGCTCTGTTTTGGGAATTCAGGCGAGAAGGAAATTAAGGAGGAGAGTAAAGGTGCTTGCTGTATGTTTAATCATACACAACATAGTTTTCTCACACACTGTTTTTATACACACATACACATGCAAGATCTCCTGTTCCTGACAGTTTATAGATTTATTTAATTATTCTTCAAGGCGACATTTCGAAATCCGGTGTGGGTAAGTCACCCTAATAAAAAAAATGCAAGTGCATGAAGTGCGTTCTTCTCCCTTCTGATTCATACAATATACTATATGTTCCTGAAAACCATCACGACTTCCTTTTCTTGTGTGGACATCTGAAAGATAGAGGCTGTCCTCTTGATCTGCCCAGTGGACAGCTAAAGAGGACCTGAAGACCTTCTCTCTTCTATCCTGTCCGCATGAAGGAATTACATTTTGGTTTTAGAGAGAGAGAGTGAGAGAGAGAGAGAGCGAGAGAGATACCGCTGTGTGCCATCACAGCAGCAAGAATTGTGACCTGTTGCCACAAGAAAAGGGCAACCAGTGAAGAACAAACACAATTCTAAATACAATCCATATTTATGTTTATTTATTTTCTCTTTTGTACTTGAACCATTTGCACATCATTACAACACTGTATATACACATAATACGACATTTGTAATGTCTTTATTCTTTTGGAACTTCTGTGAGTGTAATGTTTACTGTTCATTTTTATTGTTTATTTCACTTTTGTATATTATGTACTTCACTTGCTTTGGCAATGTTAACATATGTTTCCCATGCCAATAAAGCCCCTTGAATTGAATTGAGAGAGGAGTGAAAGAGTTAGAAAAAGAAAGAAGGATAGTCTTTGTGAGGCCTGTCCTATGAGAGGTGTGTTTATTAAGTAGTAGGCCATGCTCTCTACCTTCTTTCAGCCATTTCTTCATTAACACCCCCCTCCATTACTCTTTCTTTCTCCATCCTCCTCTTTCTCATTCCTCCACTAATATTTATTTCTGGGTTTCCTTCTCCGTTCTTATACCATGGAGAACAGCTACACTGGGAACCCAGCCTTGGGAGACCCCTTATCCAACCAGGAAAATAGCACAGCATACTGGATTGTGAAGGTTATGCATGTTTCATTAATATTCCATACAGTATATCTCAAAGAAATGGGTTTCTCTCCAATCCGATATTGAGTGTATTGATTTGCTATGGTTAATTTTTCCGAGCCAAGTTGGGAAAGGAGCAGATTATTTGAAATTGGACATCTATCAGCTATACATTTACATTTTCGCTCTATTCATTTTGTTCACGTTCAGTACGCTTCTCCTGTTTTGTTTATCTGCCTTTTCTTATCATTAAACGTACCTTCTGCACATGCTTTCTGACTCCAAGCATATACGCTACAATACAGGTCAGTGCCATTACCTTATTCAATGTGCAGGTAGTAGGATATACATGTAAACAGGGCTGAAAATGACTGGTAGCAGGAATATATAAATACTTATGGTAATATACTAATGTAATACATGTAAACAGAAGTAATGGTGACCAGTAGCAGGATAAATAGACATTAATGGTGATGGCAATCAATAGTCAGTGAACAGCAGCATAATGGTAGTAATAGATCTAATCAATAATCATTAGGGTGTGTGTTTGTGAGTGTAAGTGTGTGGCATCAGTAATGAGTGTGTATGTGAGTATGTGTGAGTAAGAGTGACAGGGAAGGTTTGTGTGTGTGTGTGTGTGTGTGTGTGTGTGTGTGTGTGTGTGTGTGTGTGTGTGTGTGTGTGTGTGTCAGAGTGGGTAGAGACCTGTGGATGGGTATGTCAGTGTGAATAGTCTGTGGGAGAGGGAGAGCTGTAGTTGTTCGCCATTTAACAGTCGTATGGCCAGCGGATAGAAGCTGTTTAGGAGTTTGTTGGTCTGAGCCTTGATGCACAGTATGTGGAACTAATGTGAAATTGACTAGATCTAATCATTATGTCTGTCAACTTTCAATGGCACTATCACTGTCACATAAAGTGTTATATTCGCCTGGATGATTAAGGTGACCATTCATCTCTTTCCAGTGGACGATTAGACTATGGATTTCTGAACAAGTTCTTCAATGTGTTCAGACTCAACCTCTCACATCGTGTGAACACATTGCTTCGGGCAGCAAATCAATGGGAGATAGTGACTTTTTTGCCTCTTTTTTTAGAAACTCAGTATCTATTATTTGCTGCTGCTGGCTTTAAACACTACAAAACTATTGTGAGTCCGGAAACAAGTCGGGGCCTATAATGGGAGCTCTACAAACTGAAGTTGTGAGATTATTTTGCATAATCACTCCACATGAGACTTGTCTCAATGGGTAATGAGTAGTTTCTACCGTGCGTGTAAATAACGAACTAACATTTAATGAGTGAACTTTTAGCTTGGGAAGGAGGAGAGGAGGATAAGGACTGAGCAATACTCTTGTTAAACCCGAGATGGAACAAGGTCATGCTTCATAGTGCTCCACATTGTGAAGCAGTACAAATACAGCATGTATATTTAATATTTTTCATATGCTTACATGTGGAGATGGAATGAAGGCCATTGGAGATGGAATGAAGGCGATTGCTTTTAAAAGCGGCGAGCGGTGGTTGCAGAACAGTGGGTGAGCTATTGGTTTGAATGCCTTCATCCTTCTCTACTGTACTGTGTGTGTATGAATTTGCTCTGCAGTAGGTTGGAAATGTTCCTTCTGTACTTTGTGAAGTTCATCATACAAATAATGTGTTCCTCTTTCTTAATCTGTTTATTCATCTCGTCATTCTGATTTCCACTATCACTTCCTCCTCTTCATCATCTACTTTACTTTTCTTTCTCTTACCATCTACTTCATATTCCTCCTTGTCAACTCTCTCTCCTCTCTCTTCTCAGCCCTCCCTCCCTCTCTCCATCCCTATATCTCGAGTCATGCGGGATCCTGTCTCCTTGGTGATGTTCTTCCTGGTCAGCAGGTGTATTAGGTAATCACTTTAACAGTCCACCGGGGGAACAGTCTGTTCGCAGGGATACATCAATCATATTAACACCACTGCTAATTCTATTCCCCTCACAGGGAGGCCGGAGGCAGTTTGCACAGCTATTTGCATCACACTTTAGGATGGAGCTGCCCCTATGGACTGATCTAAGGTTAGTTTTGCATTTACCCCCTTAACACTAGGATGGCCTGGCCTCGTTGGACCCAAACATTTGACTCCAACATTTTAACAGTCTAATAAATATATAATATATGCTATTTAAAAAAAAGTATCCTTTATGTTTATGAAGGTCTAGGGTATAATTAGAATCCCAAAAATGTATTATTTCAAATAACACCATAGCATTTTCATTACTTTATGCTACGGTAGCCTATCTGTTGCCTAGTGTTCATGTTGCCCGGCAGCAACGACAGTGTCTTCAGAAAGTATTCACACCCCTTGACTTTTTCCACATTTTGTTTTGTTACAGCCTGAATTGAAAGTGGATTAAACTGAGATTTTCTGTCACTACACACAATACCCCATAATGTCAAAGTGGAATTATGTTTCCAAATTTTTTACAAATTAATTACAAATGAAAAGCTTGAATGTTTTGAGTTAATAAGTATTCAACCCCTTTGTTATTGCAAGCCTAACTAAGTTCAGGAGTAAAAATGCATGGACACTGTGTGTAATAATAGTGTTTAACATGATGTTTGAATGGCTACCTCATCTCTGTAGCCCACACATACAATTATCTGTAAGGTCCATCATTCAAGCAGTGAATTGCAAACATAGATTCAACCACAAAGATCAGCAAGGTTTTTCAATGCCTCGCAAGGAAGGGCACCTATTGGTAGATGGGTAAAAATGTAAAAGTAGACATATTGAATTTCTCTTTGAGTATGGTGACATTATTAATTACACTTTGGATGGTGCATCAATACACCCATTCACTACAAAGATACAGGCAACCTTCCTAACTCAGTTGCCAAAGAGGAAGGAAACCGCTCAGGGATTTCACATGAGGACAATGGTGACTTTAAAACAGTCACAGAGTTTAAAACCTCTACAGGAGCTAACATTTCCCAGGACATAGACATATCTGATATTGGCAGAAAGCTTAAGTTCTTGTTAATCTAACGGCACTGTCCAATTTACAGTAGCTATTACAGTGAAATAATACCATGCTATTGTTTGAGGAGAGTGCACAGTTATGAACTTGAAAATGTATTAATAAACTAATTAGGCACATTTGGGCAGTCTTGATAGAACATTTTGAATAGACGTGCAATGGTTCATTGGATCAGTCTAAAACGTTGCACATACACTGCTGCCATCTAGTGGCCAAAATCTAAATTGCACGTGGGCTGGCATTACACATTATGGCCTTTCTCTTGCATTTCAAAGATGATGGTACACAAAAATACAAAAAAATGCATGTTTTTGTCTTTGTATTATCTTTTACCAGATCTAATGTGTTTTATTCTCCTACATTTCTTTCACATTTCCACAAACTTCAAAGTGTTTCTGTAACGGATGTGAAATGGCTAGCTAGTTAGCGGGTACGCGCTACTAGCATTTCAATCAGTTACGTCACTTGCTCTGAGACTTAAGTAGGGTTTCCCCTTGCTCTGCAAGGGCCGCGGCTTTTGTGGAGCGATGGGTAACGACGCTTCGTGGGTGTCAGTTGTTGATGTGTGCAGAGGGTCCCTGGTTCGCGCCCGTGTCGGGGCGAGGGGACGTACTAAAGTTATACTGTTACATTTCCTTTAAAATTATATCAAGAATATGCATATCCTTGCTTCAGGTCTTGAGATACAGGCAGTTAGATTTGGGTATGTCATTTTAGACAAAATTTTTAAAAGGGCCATATCCTTAAGAGTCTGTGATAGGAGAAACCCAAGGATGGATTAATAACATTACAGTTACTCCACAATACTAACCTAAATGACAGAGTTAAAAGAAGGAAGCCTGTATAGAATAAAATATTCCAAAACATGCATCCTTTTTGCAATAAGGCACTAAAGTAAAACTGCAAAAATTGTGGCAAAGAAATTAACTTCATGTCCTGACTACAAAGCGTTATGTTGGGGGCAAATCCAACACAACACATAATTGAGTAACATTCTTCATATTTTCAAACATGGTGGTTGCAGCATCATTTATTTTTATTTAACCTTTATTTAACTAGGCAAGTCAGGCCGAGGACACAGGCTGAGGACCTGAGATATGAAACAAATTACCCCAGCTCGTAGTCAGCTCAAGTAGCCAGCTATAGATGCTGCTGACAGTATGTGAGTGAAATGCCAAACAAAAGGCAATTTTTAAACCGTCCCTCTACTCCTACCGTGTCTATAGACATCCCCCGAACAAACAAAACTTACTCTCTGAGAATGATTGTACAACTGGTAAATAGTCGCTTATAGATGCAGTCAGTCAGGGGCTAGCTGCCGTCAGAGACTTCTATGGCAGTAACGTTGAAAGGCTCTGGATAGTATTAATTAGCCAGATAGAAGGACGAAGTAAGAAGCTAACCTTAAACGGAGCCTAACTCAGCTGGTGCAAAAAAATAGGCTACGAAGTTCTCATAATACCTTTGCTTTACAGAGCAGTACACACTACTGAGACAGACAGTTATGTGGTGCTCAGTGGTGAGGCTGAGGTAGGCTGCAATGCATGCAGGAGGAAGCAGAGGGGACACAGAGAGGAAGCAAGCAGAGAGAAAGAGAGGTTAGTACAGTGGTTCCCAACTTGAGGTCGGGGCCAATGTGGGATCCCCTGAGAAAATCTGTACTAATCTTATCAAACTAGCTAAGAAATTTTAAAAAAGCTATAAAAGTATTGGGACAGTGATGGATTATTTGTTGTTTTTGTCAACAAACAGACACAAATATCATATCCAAGACTTGCTAATGTGAATGTTATAATACGATCATCTGTTTGCTCCATTGATGTCTGTTTGTTCGGAGCTTGATTAGTAATTCCTACAAATCCAAATGTTGATGCTATGTCATTTGAAAAAATAAATATCTACGTAAAGAGTTGATGATTTTATGCAAATTCAAACTGGCTGAACAGTTGCTGATGCTACGTGTCAGTGTGAATCATTTCCAGTGGTGATTTTAGCATGTAAATCTTGGTGGGGCAAACTCAACCAAACTTGACCAAGCTTTCCTTCAGCACCATGGAGTGAATCCTTACCACCGCTATATCTGGATATTAGCCTCGTCTGGCAGCGAAACAGTTCATGCAGCCTCATTTACTGTCACGTCTACTCCCGCTCCTCCCCTCCGGCGTTCAACGTCACCGGTATACTAACCACCGGTCCTGAGATCCATCATTACGCACACCTGGCATCAATCATTATGCACACCTGGACATCAGACACACCTGGACTCCATTACCTCACTTTCCTCCCCTATATCTGGCACCACCATAGGTTGTTTCCCCAGTCAGTATTGTTTATGTGTGTCATGTCTATACGCTACTCGTGTTTGTTATATTGTTCGATGTTCCGTTTATTGTTAAACTCACCACCTGCACTTGCGTTCCGACTCCCAGTGTATACGTTACATTTACTGCCTTTTTAAAAACCATAGCTGATATGGATCACTTGCTTAAATAAATATGGTTTCTAACAGACTCCTTGTGGATTTGTGTAACTCAATAAGAACCGCATTCTCCTTCAATAATAACGAATGCCGACATGAGTTTTGACTTTTGAACCATACACAAACATTATTACACTTATGTTCAGTAAATGAATAATTTTTAATTTTATATCATTAACACTTAGCTCTGAGTATAAGCAAGTGCAAGCAAACGAGCTGTGACTGTCACGTTCTGACCTTAGTTCCTTTTTTATGTCTTTATTTTAGTTTGGTCAGGGCGTGAGTTGGGGTGGGCATTCTGTGTTGTTTTTCTATGTTTTGTTCTGTTGGTAGATTTCTATGTGTTGGGCCTAGTATGGTTCTCAATCAGAGGCAGGTGTCAGTCGTTGTCTCTGATTGGGAGCCATATTTAGGTAGCCTGTTTTTCATTGTGTGTTGTTGGTTATTATTTTCTGTTCTGTGTTTTGCTTCACCGTACAGGACTGTTCGTTTGTCGTTTTATTGTTTTTGTTCAGTGTTCAGTATTCTTATTAAAACAATATGGACACTTACCACGCTGCGCATTGGTCCTCCTCTTCTTCCACCCACGACGAGCGTTACAGCGACGAGGTAGGCCTATTGGTTCAGCGCTTACTAAATGGACAGCGACAGAAATTCAGATAGTTAGTTAGTTCAGATAAATTCAGATAAATTTAAGTCACCACAGAGAGAGAAAGATAGAGAGATGCAGACTCAGCAGTTAGCCTACCATTTGAAGTATTTTATTATTTTATTATGTGGAAGGACAATACAATCATGAGGATCCACTTTTATACACAATATACTGATGCTCAGACAGCTCTTTGCGCAAATAAAACAACGCTCGCAATATGACTCGAATTACATGGGTCTATTGCTGAACTTTTTGTTGAACAGAAATATTTGAATGGGAAGACACTGTCACTGGCAAACATGGTTACAGACTCAACAACATTATATACTGTAGTATCCCCTCCTCGTGGAGAAAAGTACATTTACATTTAGTTATTTATAATATACAAAGTAAGCAAAACAATTAAATGCATTATTCTAACATTGTCTAAAATTATGAATAAGATACGAATGAGATAGGCATATAAGCAATATAACAACGGGGATGTACAAATTAACTATGGTTTACGGGAACGATGAGCAGATAAGAGGCAAGCCTTAATTTCGGACACAGCCTATATGCCTCGTTCAAAAATTGACAGCGATGTAATTCAGAACAAGGGCTGTTCTTACAGTATTCTCCCTGTACACCAACTTTTCCCAAACTCAGTCCTTGGGACCCCAAGGGGTGCATGTTTTGGTTTTTGCCATAACACTGCACAGCTGATTCAAGTGATCAAAGCTTGATGAATAGTTGATTATTTGAATCAGCTGTGAAGTGGTAGTGCAAAAAACAAAATGTGCACCCCTTGGGTCCCAAGGACTGAGTTTGGGAAACCCTGCTGTACACCAAGTCAGAACAGTAGGCTAAATAACAGGGGTACATAAGCAGAAAATAATGAGCCAACTAAGACAGACGTAGTCGATGTGCCTATTTGTTCAGCACTTTTGAAATGGACAGCGATAGAATTCAGAACATGGGCTGTTCTTACAGTATTCTCCCTGTACACCAAGTCAGAACTAGGATAAATAACGGGGGCACATAAGCAGACAATGAACGCTCTTAAAATATTTGATGACATTTCTCTTAAACAGGCTATAGGCTACATGTGCACCACAAAGTCAGGACAGTAAGTTAAACAAGTTCTAAGGGGTAGAAGGACCAAATTATAGGGTGAGATACATACTCTACTAGCTTACTACACAACATACACACAGTGTTACTTTCTTAGCTACAGTAGGCATATCTCCATGGCACAGTACATAATTTATGCAGCAGCATACAAGACATATTTTTGGAGTCGTCGTTGTGCTTGTGCTCACTTGAACAGGAAGGTGGCGCGACAGTCCTGAGCTTGTAATCTCCTTCACGCACGGTCTCAAAAATACACCGTAAAAAGCCTGGGCAGGAGTCGGTTGACTCGTCATGGCCCTCCAGTGCTGTCTCACAATTTCCATTAATACATGCGATACATCTGGCAGGTACGTACCTATTCTCCTCCATTTGTTGGATTTTAAGGTCATAGCTCATCTATATGCCATGTCTAACTAAGCCACAATGTTTGATTTCCCCAGTAATCCAAGTTTAACAGCATTGTTTACATGTTTTGAGACCTCTTTCAGACAGATGTTTTAAATCCTTAAACCCAGACTTGGACCAAACACCCTCTCCACCGAATTGCAGGCAGGGGAAGCAAAATAGTGATTACTTTGCGACGCTCGCAGTTAGCCACTGCGTCCTTCCAACGACTCACTGTTGAATTTGTGATTTCTGACTTTTGTAATGCTTATGTCCAATGTCCGATGAGCACCGAGACGTTTTATCTCTAATTTCTCTTCATATGACAAGGATTGAAAAGGATTTTCCAGTAGATTGTCCACGTGGTTCATGATAATGACTGCTTTCTTGCTAGCTACCTTGCTAGCTAAGATTTTGAAATATGATGTAGACATGTCCAGTCCAGACAAAGCTAGGGGAGATATAACGTCATTTTATCTTGGGCCAATGACCTTGAGCCTTATTGGACGGCCACTTCTACTGTTAATTTATGGCAGCACTCAAGGGGCTTTGAACTGCCTAGCTCTCCCAGAGATTATGCGGTTATGTAGTGTCCCCATGAGTGACAGAATCCTGAGCCAATCGTGGCTCAACCAGAGAAGATGAACAATGCCTACGCTCTGAAGCCCTGTTTCCAATCAACTAAGAACTGCATATTAGCTAGAAACTCCACCACAAACTTCAGACATCTGCTTATAAATTTGGAGCTGGGTACCAAATAGTTGGAAAAAAGGTTTTATCCATGGCTGGAACAATTGTTTTCCAAATACACACTCATATGTGTACAAACCCACATGCAAATGCACACACACACACACACACACACACACACACACACACACACACACACACACTTCTCTCATCCATAATCACCACAAGATAATGGGAAAGTGTTCCTCCAATGAAAGATATTATTATGAGTGCTATAGATTTTGCCATGGAAGTAAAACATTTGTCTTGCAACTCTTAAAGTCACAGACCAGGCATGCAATACTCGGGCCATTGAGTTTCCGTTATGCTGTTTTTTCCCTCAGCATGTACCTGATGTTACTGATTAGAAGGGGTGTAGGAATACCTGGTTTCATAGGTAGAAATCTCTCTGCTTAAAAAGTGTTGATGGAAATCAGCACGACTGTGGCCTTACACTTACTACACTCTTACGTGATCAGCACCCTAAATTAACAATTGAGATCCACTTTTTTATGTTGTTTTGGTCCACCCATAATTGCCCTCTTTTTAGCTACAGTAAATTGCTTGAGAACACTATGTTGCCTTTAATCAGTGAGGCAGCGTTTTAGACTTTAAGTTAACCTAAATAGATATTGGAGAAGAATTTCCTCTTCAATTAAGACCATTGACAGTAGAGGAAAAGACTTGGACAGCATCTTGCTTCTCTCTCCAAATAAGAGCTGCATTAGGTCGATTAACTTTGACAAGGGCGTCCATTTTAGACAGCTTTCTGGCTCCTCTTCAAAATGGACTGTCTGTTCTCCAACTGAAATACACTGCTCAAAAAAATAAAGGGAACACTTAAACAACACAATGTAACTCCAAGTCAATCACACTTCTGTGAAATCAAACTGTCCACTTAGGAAGCAACACTGATTGACAATAAATTTCACATGCTGTTGTGCAAATGGAATAGACAAAAGGTGGAAATTATAGGCAATTAATAAGGCACCCCCAATAAAGGAGTGGTTCTGCAGGTGGTGACCACAGACCACTTCTCAGTTCCTATGCTTCCTGGCTGATGTTTTGGTCACTTTTGAATGCTGGCGGTGCTTTCACTCTAGTGGTAGCATGAGACTGAGTCTACAACCCACACAAGTGGCTCATGTAGTGCAGCTCATCCAGGATGGCACATCAATGCGAGCTGTGGCAAGAAGGTTTGCTGTGTCTGTCAGCGTAGTGTCCAGAGCATGGAGGCGCTACCAGGAGACAGGCCAGTACATCAGGAGACGTGGAGGAGGCCGTAGGAGGGCAACAACCCAGCAGCAGGACCGCTACCTCCGCCTTTGTGCAAGGAGGAGCACTGCGAGAGCCCTGCAAAATGACCTCCAGCAGGCCACAAATGTGCATGTGTCTGCTCAAACGGTCAGAAACAGACTCCATGAGGGTGGTATGAGGGCCCGACGTCCACAGGTGGGGGTTGTGCTTACAGCCCAACACCGTGCAGGACGTTTGGCATTTGCCAGAGAACACCAAGATTGGCAAATTCGCCACTGGCGCCCTGTGCTCTTCACAGATGAAAGCAGGTTCACACGCACATGTGACAGACGTGACAGAGTCTGGAGACGCCGTGGAGAACGTTCTGCTGCCTGCAACATCCTCCAGCATGACCGGTTTGGCGGTGGGTCAGTCATGGTGTGGGGTGGCATTTCTTTGGGGGGCCGCACAGCCCTCCATGTGCTCGCCAGAGGTAGCCTGACTGCCATTAGATCCTCAGACCCCTTGTGAGACCATATGCTGGTGCGGTTGGCCCTGGGTTCCTCCTAATGCAAGACAATGCTAGACCTCATGTGGCTGGAGTGTGTCAGTAGTTCCTGCAAGAGGAAGGCATTGATGCTATGGACTGGCCCGCCCGTTCCCCAGACCTGAATCCAATTGAGCACATCTGGGACATCATGTCTCGCTCCATCCACCAACGCCACGTTGCACCACAGACTGTCCAGGAGTTGGCGGATGCTTTAGTCCAGGTCTGGGAGGAGATCCCTCAGGAGACCATCCGCCACCTCATCAGGAGCATGCCCAGGCGTTGTAGGGAGGTCATACAGGCACGTGGAGGCCTCACACACTACTGAGCCTCATTTTAAGGACATTACATCAAAGTTGGATCAGCCTGTAGTGTGGTTTTCCACTTTAATTTTGAGTGTGACTCCAAATCCAGACCTCCATGGGTTGATAAATTTGATTTCCATTGATCATTTGTGTGATTTTGTTGTCAGCACATTCAACTATGTAAAGAAAAAAGTATTTAATAAGAATATTTCATTCATTCAGATCTAGGATGTGTTATTTTAGTGTTCCCTTTATTTTTTTGAGCAGTGTATATATTATTGTAAAGTCACTAGAGAAAACCCAGGTCAGTGGGGATCATCATTTAAAGGGTGACTGGTTGAAAAGCCCTATGTGGCATGGATATGAGTCCGATTTTTTTTTCTGGTGTCAAAATTTACTACAAAGTGTAAGTAGGATAATTTTGGGCATAAAGTCAGTCTAGTTGAATTTAGGAGATGATTAGGAAAAAATTGTAATCCGGTTCAGGAAACAGAACATCCAAATAGAAATATATTTTCAGAGGAACAGAAACAGAACCATGAACGAAAGGGTTCAATACTGTTCCGGAACAAAACCATTATTTTTAAAGCCTGGGAACAGGTTATAGCATTCTTTCACATTCTGGGCAAGTTTTTCCAGTCCCACACAAAACGCAACAAAGCGCCTATACAAAGCCCTTACTCAGAAACTTCTTCCAGTGTATGCCTGCTAGCTGAAAATCTTTGCTAGTGTGTGTGCATTTGTAGGTTACCTGCCCCTCCCCCCTCTGAATCATAGGCTACTGATGTTACAGGTATTACAAGATTTATTATAAGATAAGAATGGATTAACTTTTTCAATGCTAATTAAGGATACTATAGTTATCACGTTTCACATTGGCTTTATTCAGAGACATCATGCCCATGGGGGGCATAGGGGCACGGCCCCCTCAGATTGATCCTGTTTAAATAAAATATCATTAAAAGAAATATAGATATACTTTTTGGGTTGTTGTTTCTCTGTAATTCTACTAGCCACGTAGCAATTTTATGAAGTTGGCTTTTCAACTGTGCTACAACAAACTGTGATCAAACCACTCATTGATATGACTTTTAGTTTTTTTTCTGTTGCTTGTCATTCTTTTACCCACACATGCTTGATATTAATGGTATTAATATTGAGAACTTATTGATGAAGCCAATGACTGATGTGGTGTAGTCCTCTTGCCATCGGAGGAATCCCAGAACACATTCCAGTCTGTGATAGCAAAACAGTCCTGTAGCTAAGCATCTGCATCATCTGACCACTTTTTTATTGATCTAGTCACTGATGCTTCCTGCTTTACTTTTTGCTTGTAAGCAGGAATCAGGAGAATATGGTCAGATTTGTCAAATGGAGGGTGAGGGAGAGCTTTGTATGCGTCTCTGTGTGTAACGACTGTCTTCGGGTGAAAGAGAGGAGGACCAAAGCGCAGCGTGGTATGTATCCATATTTATTAGAATACTTCTTCTATAATGAACAAAACAATAAACAAACGAAGCTACAGTCCTGAACTAGAGAACATAGAACACATGAACGCACGAACAGGAACAATCACCAACAAACAAACAGTGAAAACAGGCTACCTTAATATGGTTCCCAATCAGAGACAATGACAAACACCTGCCTCTGATTGAGAACCATATTAGGCCAAACAACAAACCCAACATAGAAACACAAAACATAGAATGCCCACCCAGCTCACGTCCTGACCAACTAAACAAAGAAAATAAGGTCAGGAACGTGACACTGTGTGTGGAGTAAAGGTGGTCCAGAGTTTTTTTTTCCTCTGCTTGCACATTTAACATGCTGATAGAAATTTGGTAAAACGGATTTAAGTTTCCCTGCATTAAAGTCCCCGGCTACTCGGAGCGCCTCCTCTGGGTGAGTGTTTTCTTGTTTAATTATGGCGGAATACAGCTCATTCAACGCCAGCTTCGGTCTGTGGTGGTATGTAAACAGCTACGAAAAATACAGATGAAAACTCTCTAGGTAGATAGTGTGGTCTACAGCTTATCATGAGATACTCTACCTCAGGCGAGCAATAGCTCAAGACTTCCTTAGATATCGTGCACCAGCTGTTATTTACAAAAATACATAGTCCGCCGCCCCTTGTCTTACCAGATGCCGCTGTTCTATCCTACCGGTGCAGCGTATAACCAGCCAGCTGTATGTTGATAGTGTCGTCATTCAGCCACAACTCCGTGAAGCATAAGATATTACAGTTTTGAATGTCCCGTTAGTAGTTTAATCTTCTGCATAGGTCATCTATTTTATTGTCCAAAGATTGCACATTTGCTAGAAAGAATGGAATGAAGTGTGTGTTTATTCGATCGCCTACGAATTCTCAGAAGGCAGCCCGCCCTCCGGACCCTTTTTCTCCGCCTCCTCTTCACGCAAATCACAGGGATCTGGGCCTGTTCCCAAGAAAGCAGTATATCATTCGCGTCAGACTCATCAGTCTAATTAAAGGAAAAAAGAATTTTGCCAGTCCGTGGTGATTAATCGCAGTCCTGATGTCCAGAAGTTATTTTCGGTTATCGGAGATGGTAGCAGCAACAATATGTACAAAATAAGTTTAAAAAATAATTTACAAACAACGCAAATAAACGAACAAAGAAACACAATCGGTTGGGGGCACGTAAAACGTCTGCCTTCTTCTCCGGCGCCATTTTACAATTTTAATTGTTAGTAGAAGTAGTTGTTAGTTAGTAGTATAATTGTTAGTAGAGTTTTGAAAAAGCTACTCTGTCAAGTGACAGCATTGGGGTTACCAAACTAAAAATTACCTTTTAAAATGTTTGTTCATGAACATGAAGGGCATGGTCGGACAGTGGTCTTATCATTATCATGTTTTGTTTGTAATTAAAACATTTGTGTTGCTGATTAAGATTAGAATAGTGAATACTAACGAAATGTATACTTTCTCGTCCAGGAAAGGATGCGGTGTCATTATCTATCTCTTTGAAATGTTTACAGAGACTATTGTCTTGGGAGAGCAGTTAGTGAAATTCTGCAGTTTTATAAAGTATAAAGAGATCCGGATCCGGACGTAAAGGGAGCTCCCAGATAAGTAAGGCCTGGCCACTTGTGTGTTTTTGCAACACGTTTTTTCCCACACACCAGCGCGCACACACACACAACCCAACGGTTGAATACTTGTTAGTGGTGTTAATACCGTGTTTGATTTATTATGTGGGGTCTTTTTAATTTCGTTGTAAACCGGGTAAGCAGAATGATGGAAATGTTTGAAATGCTTTGAAATGGTTTCTGAAGTACAGGTAAAGAAAAGGGAAAGAAAATACTTATTGGGGTTGAATGACCTTTGTCCTGACTTTCTGGTGAGGCCTGGTCAACCTCACTAGAAAGGATTGAGACATTGGGTGAGATTTGAGTATAATATGAAGAAGTGTATAGCTGTTATTGTTTTGGTTCTTGTTTTTGTCTTTATTCCGATACAAATCTCACCAGATTAGGTCTGCTGTATATTCGGGATTTCTCCCTAAGGGTTAGTTCTCTAACTCCTTAACCCAGTAACTCTGCGGTGAGTTCGGCAGTATGATAGGGGAGTTTAAGGGAGCCATAAGGGAGGGAGCCAATTTGGAAAATGATTTCAACAGTGTGTTGGTATGCTCTTTGACATTTCTCTTAGGAAATGTGTATTAAGAAAATTGGGACGGTAATAATTTGTCATACGGTAAATAGTTGTTTGGATTTTCTTAATCAGACATTCCTTAAACTGTTGTTTTGGTCTGTCCTCTCTCAAAGTTATGGCGATAGTGACTACAGATGGTATTTTGATACATGGAAGGAAAAAAATCAATGTTCACAGTGTGAGCTTCACCCACTAACTGGCTGAAGAAATGGCGAAAATGGTGTTCATTACGGCCCTCTCCTGCACCACTTCAACTGAGACCTGAGTCCGAGCCAGCAACCTGTACACAGCATCCAGTCTAAGCTATCAACTGCCTTTTCTCGCATGCCTTTTTTTCTCAGGAGTGCGACATGAGTCCAAGTGGAGTGAGCATGGAGAGAGATCCCGAACTTCTTTCATGCAGCTGGTGTACTGGTAGGAAAATGGACAAGACATAATGGACTGTAAAGGACAGTGGCGGCTCAGGTGAGAGACATTATCAAGGGCCATCCACTTTGAACATGTGCCATTGGGAGGACAAACTGAAACACTATCAAAAGCAGAACATGAAGAAACGCCAGAAGAAGAGCGCTGGGAAGGAGGTGGTCAACTGTGCCGGTAAATTGATGTAGGGTTGCCCTAAACTGTTTTTTTGGGGTATCATGTTGATTTTGGAGGTCTACACACTGGGAAGCTTATTTTAATTTAGATTAAAATGCTTTGAGATACCGATATGTCATTAACATGCCACTCGCGACAGTAAAGCAGGAACAAACAGGGGCTGTAATGAGAAAAGATCCTACTTTTGATATGGTCCCCTGTTTGTAAATGTACATTCTAACCATGTCGATGTGTGCTAAATTGAGGGTCTTGAATTTGAGATATAGACTCAACGTGGAGCACTGAAGACAGTTATTCTAAATGTGGGTTATATAACATTGATAGTAGGGGTTTTGTTTTACCATGGTTAGTCTCCGTATACATCACCTAGGTGGATGTTGTGTTATTCATGCATGGCTGTATTCAAGTTTCAAGTTTTAATGTTTGGAGGACCGACATCAGTGTATTCTGTGGAGTCCCAAAAACCAAGGCGTTAGCGTTACAAGGAATTGGGAGAGCATAATGGAATATGACTGGAGAGAAGATCTTTGTAGCACATCGAGATTGGTGTGGAAGTGTGCCCCCTGTGATGCGTTGGGAAGACCGCACCACCCTCTGGAGAGCCCTGCGGTTGCGGGCAGTGCAGTTGCCGTACCAGGCGGTGATGCAGCCCAACCGGATGCTCTCAATTGTGCATCTGTAAAAGTTTCTAAGGTAGGGAGTATCTGAAAGATTCAGTCCTAGATTTATCAGGGAACCACAAAGGCAATAGGAGATCAGGAGCAGGAGACAGAGTCAATGCAATAGCTATTCTCACAGCAGTCGCTGTAGGGAGAGTAACCAAAGGATGGTGAAGGATGCTATAGTAACAGCATGGAAGTGGACTACAGCGCAAATGAGGAGTATTTTGAAGTATGCATCATGGGAAGTGTTAGTGGTAGCATTGTAGGGATATCATCTTCTGAGGGTGTTGATGTTGAAACGTATATACAGTGCTGATTTAAAATTGATTAGGGCCACCGCACGCACGTGTATATCGGGTTGCCACAGAGGAGGAAGGAGATGGGGAGCGAAGTGAAAATTAAATGTCTTGGGAACACCTCTTGTAAACTGTGGCCGGACAGGGAAGACTGGGTGAAAGCATGTTTTTTAGGGCCTTCATTTTTGTAGAAAATGATCCCGAAGGCATAGAGTCAGGTGAAGAGAGAGTGGGAATCGTCATGATATCAAACTTCGGTTTTTATTTGCATATATAATTATGCATAGCTTAGCACATTATTAATAGTTATGTTTTGTGTTTCTTTGTGCTATCACTCTCCTAGGAACCAGAAGAAGGAAAGCTCCAGCTGAAATGTCATTCTTAGTTATCCGATGAGAGAGAGAAATAAGAGTGTGCATGGTGTAATTATAGATCAGAGGCCATACGTCTCTGAGGTGTAAACATAATAATCAACTAAATAGTCATGTTTTCTTTTCTGTTTGTTTATAAGTCATTTCCAAGTTGAACAGTATGGAGTGAATGTTCAAAAGGGGGGGCTGATGGGTACTGACTTCTAAACCTGAAATATGAAATATCCTTTTTCATGTTACTGAGGGAGAGAGGGGAATGCAGAAATGTTACATTCTGTCAGAACGTGTTATTGTTAAATCTCAGGTATCCTATGGAGAGGAGAAGGGCCACAGTCTGGTTTCAGTCAAACAGATCAGGTAGGACAGCCGTGAGTTGGGAAGGAGTGAGGAATTTGGGCCGAGGTCAGGTCAGATGAAGTGAGAAAGAACAGGAATCTGTCACGAATCCCGCCGAAGATGGTGCCTCTTCCCGTTCGGGCGGCGCTCGGCGGTCGTCGTCGCCGGCCTACTAGCTGCCACCAATCCCCTTTTCTGTTTCATTTAGTTGTGTCTGATTTGTTGCACCTGTTTTTTGTTTAGGTTTGATTGTGGGCTATTTAAACCCAGTTGGCCCGCCGACTTTTGTGCGGGCTTGTTTTTCTGTTTGTGGTGTTTCGTTCATTTCTTGTGGTGTCTGTTCCTATTCTGTTTAGTCCTGTTTGTTTGGACTGGGACTTTACGCGCCCTTGTGTGTGTGGCGTGACCGTCTCTCTGGTACTTTGGAATATTAAATCCACGTCCTTTTTGAACTACCCTGCTCTCTGCGCCTGACTCCTTCACTCACCACTTTTGGAATCCTGACAGAAGCCCGCACCTAAAGCATGGAGTCAGCAGGAGCAGCGACCACCCCTCTTCCATCTATGGAGGAGCGTGTCCTCCATCACACAGCCGTCCTCCATCGGATCGGTTCGGCGATGGACCTGATGATGGAGAGGATGGAGCGATGGGAGAGGAGTGGTCTCCCGACATCTACCCCAGCTCCCCCACAGACGACGCAACCCACTCCTCCCACGTCATCGTCTGGTTCCGGCGCGTTGCGTCTCGCGCCCCCGAGGGAGTACGATGGAGCGGCGGCTGGGTGCCAGGGGTTTTTGCTCCAGCTGGAGCTCTACCTGGCTACCGTTCGTCCGACTCCCTCGGGTGAGGAGAGTGTTAGCCTCCTCATCTCCTGTTTGACGGGTAGAGCCCTGGAATGGGCCAACGCTGTATGGAACGGCCCAGACTCGGCTCAGGACCACTACCCAGAGTTTACCCGCCGTTTTCGGGCCGTATTTGACCACCCTCAGGAGGGCCAAGCGGTGGGTGAGCGACTGTTCCACCTCAGACAGGAGACGAGGAGCGCGCAGGACTTCGCCTTGGAGTTCCAGACCTTGGCTGCTGGTGCGGGGTGGAATGACAGGGCCCTGATGGACCACTACCGATGCAGCCTTCGGGAGGATGTCCGCCGGGAGCTAGCTTGTCGGGACACTACACTCTCCCTCGACGAGTTTATAGACATGTCGATCCGACTGGACAACCTGCTAGCTGCCCGCGGGCGTTCAGAGGGGGTCCTGTCAGTTCCACCTCCCAGCCCTCCCGCTCCAACTCCGATGGAGTTGGGAGGAGCTGCATCTAGGGGGACCGGCGGAGAAGGCTCCTCCTGCACCTACTGCGGCCGGAGAGGACACACTTCGGACCGGTGCTGGAGGAGTCAGTCAGGGAGTCGAGATGGCAGGCGGAACACTTCTCGGCCACCCCAGGTGAGTAGGCACCAAACTCACCCAGAGCTCCCTGTTGGTCACATGTTTTTGTTTATTTTCTTCGCTTCGTTTTTTCCCTCTCTCCAGCATAAGGCGCTAGTCGATTCAGGCGCAGCTGGGAGTTTTATGGATCGCGGACTCGCCCGTAAGTTGGGTATTCCGTTAGTGCAGATAGAACCACCTTTCCCCATGCACTCCTTAGATAGCCGACCGTTAGGGTCAGGGCTGGTCAGGGAGGCCACGATACCGCTGGACATGGTAACGCAGGGGAATCATATGGAGCGGATCAGTTTCTACCTTATTGATTCACCTGCGTTTCCAGTGGTGTTGGGGATTCCCTGGTTGGCTAGTCAGAATCCCCTCATTTCCTGGAGACAGGGGGCTCTTCAGGGGTGGTCAGAGGAAAGTTCAGGTAGGTGTATAGGAGTTTCCATCGGTGCCACGTCGGTGGTGAGTCCAGACCAGGTTTCCACTGTGCGCATCCCCCCAGAATATGCCGATTTGGCGATCGCTTTTTGTAAAATAAAGGCGACCAAATTACCACCCCATCGATGGGGGGATTGCGTGATAAACCTCCAGGAGAACGCTGCACTTCCCAGGAGTCACGTGTACCCACTGTCTCAGGAGGAGACGTTGGCTATGGAGACATATGTCACGGAAACTCTGAGACAGGGGTTCATTCGGCCCTCCATGTCACCTGTCTCCTCGAGTTTCTTTTTTGTGAAGAAAAAGGAGGGAGGACTGCGTCCGTGCATTGATTATCGAGGTCTAAATTCGATCACAGTGGGATTTAGTTATCCGCTACCTCTCATCGCTACGGTGGTGGAATCATTCCACGGAGCGCGTTTTTTCACAAAACTGGATCTCAGGAGCGCGTATAATCTGGTGCGTATTCGGGAGGGAGGCGAGTGGAAAACAGCGTTTAGTACCACATCAGGCCACTATGAGTACCTCGTCATGCCGTATGGGTTAAAGAATGCTCCAGCCGTCTTTCAATCCTTTGTCGATGAGATTCTCAGGGACCTGCACGGGCAGAGTGTGGTGGTATACATTGATGACATCTTGATCTATTCTGCCACACGCGCCACACATGTCTCCCTGGTGCGCAAGGTACTTGGGCGACTGCTGGAGCATGACCTATACGTCAAGGCTGAGAAATGTGTGTTCTCCAAACGAGCCGTTTCCTTCCTGGGTTATCGCATTTCCACCTCGGGGGTGGTGATGGAGTGTGACCGCGTTAACGCCGTGCGTAATTGGCCGACTCCGACCACGGTAAAGGATGTGCAGCGGTTTTTAGGGTTTGCCAATTACTACCGGAGGTTTATCCGGGGTTTTGGCCAAGTAGCGGCGCCTATTACCTCACTGCTGAAGGGGGGGCCGGTGCATTTACGTTGGTCGGCCGAGGCAGATAGAGCTTTCAGCCAGCTGAAGGCTCTGTTTACTGACGCGCCCGTGTTGGCGCATCCGGACCCTTCGTTAGCATTCATAGTGGAGGTGGATGCATCCGAGGCTGGGGTTGGAGCCGTGCTGTCACAGCGCTCGGGCACGCCACCGAAGCTCCGCCCCTGCGCTTTCTTTTCTAAGAAGCTGGATCCGGCGGAGCGGAACTATGATGTGGGGGACCGGGAGCTGCTAGCTATGGTAAAAGCCCTGAAGGTGTGGAGACACTGGCTTGAGGGGGCTAAACACCCTTTCCTCATCTGGACTGACCACCGCAATCTGGAATATATCCGGGCGGCAAGGAGACTGAATCCGCGTCAGGCTAGGTGGGCCATGTTCTTTACCCTATTTAGATTTACCATCTCTTATCGACCAGGGTCTCTTAACACTAAGGCCGACGCGCTGTCCCGTCTCTATGACACTGAGGACCGGTCCATCGATCCAACTCCCATCCTTCCAGCTTCTAGGCTGGTGGCTCCGGTGGTATGGGAGGTGGACGCGGACATCGAGCGGGCGTTGCGGTTGGAACCTGCGCCCTCACAGTGTCCGACCGGCCTCAGGTACGTGCCGCTTGGTGTCTGTGATCAATTGATTCGGTGGGCTCACACACTTCTTCAGGTCATCCGGGGATTGCGAGGACGGTGCGTGGTCTTAGGGGTAAATAATGGTGGCCCACCTTGGCTAAGGACGTCAGGCTTTATGTCTCCTCCTGCTCGGTGTGCGCGCAGAGTAAGGCTCCTAGGCACCTGCCCAGAGGGAAGTTACAGCCCCTCCCGGTTCCACAACGGCCCTGGTCTCATCTATCGGTGGACTTTCTTACTGATCTTCCCCCATCTCAGGGGAACACTACCATTCTGGTCGTTGTGGATCGGTTCTCTAAGTCCTGCCGTCTCCTCCCATTGCCTGGTCTCCCTACGGCCCTACAGACTGCGGAGGCTCTATTTACCCACGTCTTCCGGCACTACGGGGTGCCGGAGGATATCGTATCTGATCGAGGTCCCCAGTTCACGTCCCGTGTTTGGAGGGCGTTTATGGAGCGTCTGGGGGTCTCGGTCAGCCTGAACTCTGGTTATCACCCCGAGAGTAATGGGCAGGTGGAAAGAGTAAACCAGGAAGTGGGTAGGTTTCTGAGGTCGTATTGCCAGGACCGGCCAGGAGAATGGGCGAGGTACGTCCCATGGGCGGAGTTGGCGCAGAACTCACTCCGTCACTCCTCCACAAACATATCGCCATTTCAATGCGTGCTGGGCTACCAGCCGGTCCTGGCTCCGTGGCATCAGAGTCAGACCGAAGCTCCTAAGGTGGAGGAGTGGGTACAGCGCTCTAGGGAGACCTGGCGGGCAGTCCAGGACTCTCTTCAGCAGGCCAGTTGAAGGCAGAAGAAGAGCGCTGACTTCCACAACAGTGAGACCCTGTCCCCTGGTGCGAACACAGGGGACAGGGTCTGGCTCTCGGCCCGAAACCTGCCCCTCCGCCTGCCCTGCCGGAAGCTGGGGCCGCAGTGTGTGGGGCCATTTAAAGTCCTGAGGAGGATAAACAAGGTGTGTTATAGATTGCAACTTCCCTCTTACTATCGTATTAACCCCTCGTTTCATGTGTCTCTCCTCAGGCCGGTGGTAGCTGGTCCCCTTCAAGAGGGTGAGGTGCCGGAGGTCCCTCCGCCCCCTCCTGTCATCGAGGGTTTCCCCGGCGTTCAGGTTACGAGCTATTCTGGACTCGAGATGACGGGTGAGGCGCCTGCAGTACCTCGTGGACTGGGAGGGGTACGGTCCGGAGGAGAGGTGCTGGGTACCGGTGGGGGACATTTTGGATCCTTCCCTCTTGAGGGACTTTCACCGCCTCCCCCCGGATCGCCCTGCTCCTCGCCCTCCAGGTCGCCCTCCAGGACGGGGTCGGGGCCAGGGGGGGGTACTGTCACGAATCCCGCCGAAGATGGTGCCTCTTCCCGTTCGGGCGGCGCTCGGCGGTCGTCGTCGCCGGCCTACTAGCTGCTACCGATCCCCTTTTCTGTTTCATTTAGTTGTGTCTGATTTGTTGCACCTGTTTTGTGTTTAGGTTTGATTGTGGGCTATTTAAACCCAGTTGGCCCGCCGACTTCTGTGCGGGCTTGTTTTTCTGTTTGTGGTGTTTCGTTCATTTCTTGTGGTGTCTGTTCCTATTCTGTTTAGTCCTGTTTGTTTGGACTGGGACTTTACGCGCCTTTGTGTGTGTGGCGTGACCGTCTCTCTGGTACTTTGGAATATTAAATCCACGTCCTTTTTGAACTACCCTGCTCTCTGCGCCTGACTCCTTCACTCACCACTTTTGGAATCCTGACAGAATCCCTAAAGTCCTGTCTAGCAATAGATATGTATTGGCTGTCTAGATGTGCAAGGAGGAGACTTAGCATAGGAGGAAGGTATAAATAGATGTGCTTGTATAAACATGTCTTTGTCTTATGCAGCTTTGTGACCCAGTGGGTGAATAAACTTGGATTGAGCTTTTCTAGTCGTCCGTGAGTTTTACTCTGTTTATTTAGAATCTAATCGTGTTTAGTGTCACGACTCCGACCGAGGCAGGCTCTCCTTCCCGTTCGGGTGGCGCTCGGCGGTCGTCGTCACCGGCCTATTAGCTGCCACTGATCCTTTTCTCCCCCTCCTTATGTGTTTATTGGTTACACCTGTTTTGTGTTTATTCTTAATTAGTTGGGCTTTATCAGTCACCCGGCCCGCCCGTTTCTTTGTGCGGGATTGTTAGTTTGTAAGCTTGGTGTTTGTTCGGACGATACGTGTTTGTATATGTTCGAGTTTGTTACTGGACTGTTTTCGTTCCCCCTGTCTGGGGCAGTTTACGTTGAGTACCCAGTGTCAAGTGGGGTGGCCGAAGTTCTCTGTGTTTCATTAAAGGAACATTGTTATTGAATCCTCTGTTTTCCTGCGCCTGACTTCGCACTCTGACACCCAGTCCTTACATTTAGGCTGCAACTCTTAATGCTGTGGTGAATTCTGGCACTTTCAGGTGTTAGCTGATATTCTTTGCTTCATTTTCTACACACCGTATGCATATGGCATGGCTGCCAATATTGCATCGTGGGAGCACGTGCTGGTTAGGCTCTGTATACATCACCTAGGTGGATGTTGTGTTATTCATGCATGGCCGTATTCAAGTTTCGAGTTTTAATGTCACATGCACAAGTACAGTGAAATGTCTTTCTTGCAAACTCAAAGCCCAACAACGCAATAACAATTACTAGAAAAAAACAAGAGAAATCTATGTTCTGTATCATTTGCACGTACAGTAGTGTTATTGTGGCAGCACTAGCTATTCCTTTCACAGCATCTGCTGGAGCGTTGCAGTACGATGTCACATTTTAGCATAGTAGTAAGCAAGTTAATGTGCATTATCATTCATGGTTGTGCATGTGCAGGCATCGTATACCCTGATGCAGCTCAATGAGCGTGACTCATATCTACCAACTTGTGCTTGACCAAATGTGTGGGTGCTACTTGAACTGTTCAGCAGTCAATTAGAGTGATACATTGTGCTACTCGAAACCAGAAAACAGGGACTACAGCAAAGACAAACGCAAGGGAAACCACTGGTAGGTTTGAACGAACAAAACGAACTGGCACAGAGAGACAAAAAACACAGGTATAAGTACCCAGGGGAAAATGGGGAAGATGGGCGACACCTGGAGGGGGGTGGAGACAAGCACAAGGACAGGTGAAACAGATCAGGGCGTGACAGGAAGGTCTGTTAGAGCTTATTCAGGCCCTCTTATATACAGGCTTATCTAGTAATCTATGGGTTGCATTTCTCTCGCTATCAGGTCATTTATTATTCTTTCATGGCTTACCAGCATATACCGTTAGACTTTAGCCTTCAGCTCAAGTAGACTATTTGCAGGTCTAGATTTTGATTATCAGGTCACTCTCACTGTGCATGCTGCAGATGCATCAGCTACTGCTGAGCAATTTCAGTAGGACATTAGGCTATTTAGATAAGGTGGGTACATAGCTTGCGGTTTTGTTGGGGTTTGTTAGTTAGTGTGTTTGTTGCGACTTTGGGGGGTTTGTTAGTAATACTGTATGTTATGCTAATGGTCCTGTATGTCATGGCTGAGCTGTGACGCTCTGCAGCAGTCTACTGTATGGTCTTCTCCCTGTACAAAGTCTTGCCTTTTCATCCTCCAATAGCAGGGATTCAGTTCATATTGGGCGTAACTCAGGACCCTTCAGCATGCATTCTGCTCAAGAATCCATCTGTCTGTATCACAAGTTTGAGTTCACGTTAATAAGGCAAGAGTTTTGGGTTTACATTATGCTTTTTACAGAGGCGGTCTGCTTTAGGGGTTCTTCAGTCTGAATACACTAAATGTTCCTTCCCTTTAACGTTGCATGATCTCTTAAGTTCTGCTTTCATTGTGGACTCTCACATGTGGACATTGTCGTCATCACCAGAACGAACACTGCGTTGTCCTCTCTCTCATGTTATGCTGCCTGCATGCTGAGCATGGGCAGCACCTAGGCATGGGCAACATTGATGCTGGTAACCAATGACAAGATACAGTAACTCATCACGGCTCTGGTTCTTTCGTCAGCGCTGAGGGCTAGCTCTGAGCTATTGGCACCCAAATTCTGCATCGGCACCGCTACCGCTTCTCAATTGATCCTGGTTTCACTCTGATCCTCTGCTGCTGAAATGTTACAATTTTATTTATTCTGAGATTGTGAAACATACCTGAATTCTTGCATTATTGCTATATGATCATTATTCTGTCAGCCTGTGGTCCATTGGCTATTTTTGCATAGGTAGAATATCCTCATACACAAAGATGACAGCTCTTTCTGCCTCATGGGCTTCAAAAGAGCAATCTTCAGGCAATAACAAAAGTTACCTATCACCCTCACTCTATGCAAAAAAATTGATTCATGTTAAGGGAAGGGTGTTTTGGCTCGTACAATGATTTTATTAGAGGCAGTTATGGCTTTCTATGGGTTTTTTACTGTTTGGGAATACACTGCGTATACATTTCTCACTATTGTCTGATTTAATTACGGACACTCACATGTTCACCATGTTAGTAAAGGTATGCCAGGTTTCATTGGTCAAAATAACACTGCTTTCTGTCCTCTCTTTCATGTTACGCAATGGCGACCACTGGCCAAGCCGGGCGTTCCGTTATTTGTCACTGATGCTGGCAAACCAATGACGAGATACTGGTTTTCATCACGGCTCTGTCTCCTCTGCCAGTGTTGTGGGCTATCTCCAAAACAGCACCCAGGAGAGGCCCCAGGCCTGAGTTTGGGAAACCCTGCTCTAACTCCCATGTGGCGCAGCGGTCATAAGGCACTGCATCGCAGAGTTAGAGGCGTCACTACAGACCCGGGTTTGATCCCGGGCTATATCACAAGCGGCTGTGATCGGGAGAACAATAGGGTGGCACACAATTGGCCCAGCGTCGTCCGGGTTAGGGGAGGGTTTTGCCGGGGGGGGCTTTACAAGTAGGCTGTCATAGTAAATAAGAATTTGTTCTTAACTGTCTTGGCAGGTTAAATAAACATTTCAAATCCAAAACTTTTTCAGCTCGAGACCCTCTGAGAAATAGTCCATCCTCCTGTGACCCAAATCGTTATCAACGTCCAAACTTAAGAAGAAATAGTCTGTGACTTGATGTATTCTCATAACTCGTGACCCGTCTCTCACATGCCCAGGGCCCACTTTGGGTTGCGACCCATAGTTTTAAAAACCCTGCTCTAGGTTATGACTGTAAAAGGCCTCTGTCATGTACTGTGCATGTAGTCTCTATTGGGGTTCTGATAAAATAATGTATATGTTGAAAGATAATGATAAAATAATTCCACTCTGAAACCTTATAACTGTATGAAATTGATTAGAATCATACAATTATAAACTGATGATGTGTGTAGTTTTAGTCGGAATTAGGTTAAACAATGTATCTGTATAGTGGAAAAACACAGACTGTCTGAGCAAGGCGTAGGTTAGGATTTGAACTTGGATGTGGGTGCCTAGGAAAATACCGAAGAACAATTAAAACTGTGTTTGGACCGACCTGGCTAGGCCTCTAAGGAACTTATGATAGCATAGGGAGTACTTCTCAAGGTTTCTCTAATCTCGGGGGAATGGAACTGCCGGCTTGGTAGTGATAAACAGTGGATACAACTCACCTACTGTTCGTGTGTATGTATGTGCGTAGGATATCTACTGTTTGTGTGGAAGTATGTGTGCAGCAATAAAATGGATGTCTTTGTATAATGGACTTCAGAACGTTCTCTGAATAAACTGTACTATCTTTTTGCATAAACTGAGTCTTTGACTAATTATTATTAAACCCATGGTCTTGCAGATCTCGGGGATTGGTCAGAGCTATCGATTGTCAGTTATCATTGGGATTGAAAATTCTCGTGACAGGATCCCCACTGGAAAGGTCTTTTCTGGCATGTCTTAATAAAAGTAATCTATGAGATGAGCAATCACCCACATCTGCATGGATGTTAACAAGAGACGTTTGTTCTCTACAGTTTCACTGTAGCAGCTGTGGGTCCACTATAACTTGTGCTTCACCCATCGGACTGGCTTCAAAGAGGCTGAGGTTATCAGGAGGTCATCAGGTCATGGGGCTCTGGCCACATCCTCCACCAGCTCTGATTGGTTGCTACCTGCCCCAGCAAATGAGTCACCTCACAAATACTAAAATGTAATGACAAAGAAATCAGATATAATTCCTTTAGGGCTACTGGATGAAGATGAAAGACAGCTGATTGTGGACTACAGGAAACAGAGGGCCGAGCACGCCCCCATCCACATCGACAGGGCTGTAGTGAAGCGGGTCGAGAGCTTCAAGTTCCTCAGTGTCCACATCACTAAGGAATTAACATGGTCCACACACACCAAAACAGTCGTGAAAAAGGTACGACAACGCCTCTTCCCCCTCAGGAGGCTGAAAAGATTTGGCATGGGCCCTCAGATCCTCAAAAAGGGGCAGAGCTCCCTGCCATTCAGGACCTCTTTACCAGGTGGTGTCAAAGACTCCAGCCACCCAAGTCATAGATTCTACTCTCTGATACCGCATGGCAAGCTGTACCAATGCACTAAATGTGGAACTAACAGGACCCTGAACAGCTTCTACCCCCAAACCATAAGACTGTTAAATATTTAACTAAATAGCTACCTGGACTATCTGCATTGACCCCTTTTGCACTAAATCTTTTGACTCATCACATGCACTGTTACAGCTTATTATGTGTCCTGTAGTCACTTTACCCCAACCTACAGTACCAGTCAAAAGTTTGGACACGCCTACTCATGTAGTAACCAAAAGTGTGAAACAAATCAAAATATATTTTAGATTTTAGATTCTTCAAAGAAGCCACCCTTTGCCTTGATCAGAGCTTTGCACACTCTTGGTATTCTCTCAACCAGCTTCACCTGGAATGTTTTTCCAACACTCTTGAAGTGTTGGAAAAGTTCCCACATATGCTGAGCACTTGTTGGCTGCTTTTCCTTCACTCTGTGGTCCAACTCATCCCACACCATCATACCGACTCTTCCATGCTTCACGGTGGGAACCACACCGAAAATCTAAAATTTGGACTCATCAGACCAAAGGAAAGATTTCCACCGGTCTAATGTCCATTGCTCATGTTTCTTGGCCAAAGCAAGTGTCTTCTTCTTATTGGTTTCCTTTAGTAGTGGTTTCTTTGCAGCAATTCGACCATGAAGGCCTGATTCTGAACAGTTGATGTTGAAATGTGTCTGTTACTTGAACTCTGGATTGGAATTTCTGAGGCTGGTAACTCTAATGAACTTATCCTCTGCAGCAGAGGTAACTGGGTCGTCCTTTCCTGTGGCGCACCTCATGAGAGCCAGTTTCATCATAGTGCTTGACGGTTTTTGCGACTGCACTTGAAGAAACGTTCAAAGTTCTTGAAATATTCTGGATTGACTGACCTTCATGTCTTAAAGTAATGATGGACTGTCGTTTCTCTTTGCTTATTTGAGCTTTTCTTGCCATAATATGGACTTGGTATTTTACCTAATAGGGCTATCTTCTGTATACCAACCCTACCTTGTCACAACACAACTGATTGGCTCAAACGCATTCAGAAGGAAAGAAATTCCACAAATTAACTTTTAACAAGGCACACCTGTAATTGAAATGCATTCCAGGTGACCACCTCATGAAGCTGGTTAAGAGAATGCCAAGAGTGTGCAAAGCTGTCATCAAGGCAAAGGGTGGCTACTAATATATTTTGATTTGCTTAACACTTTTTGGGTTACTACATGATTCCATATGTGTTATTTCATAGTTTTGATGTCTTCACTATTATTCTACAATGTAGAAAATAGCATAAAGAAAGAAAAACCCTGGAATGTGTAGGTGTGTCCAAACATTTGACTGGTACTGTATATACAGTGGGGAGAACAAGTATTTGATACACTGCCGATTTTGAAGGTTTTCCTACTTACAAAGCATGTAGAGGTCTGTAATTTTTATCATAGGTACACTTCAACTGTGAGAGACGGAATCTAAAACAAAAATCCAGAAAATCACATTGTATGATTTTTAAGTAATTAAATTGCATTTTATTGCGTGACATAAGTATTTGATCACCTACCAACCAGTAAGAATTCCGGCTCTCACAGACCTGTTAGTTTTTCTTTTAGAAGCCCTCCTGTTCTCCACTCATTACCTGTATTAACTGCACCTGTTTGAACTTGTTACCTGTATAAAAGACACCTGTACACACACTCAATCAAACAGACTCCAATCTCTCCACAATGGCCAAGACCAGAGAGCTGTGTAAGGACATCAGGGATAAAATTGTAGACCTGCACAAGGCTGGGATGGGCTACAGGACAATAGGCAAGCAGCTTGGTGAGAAGGCAACAACTGTTGGCGCAATTATTAGAAAATGGAAGATGTTCAAGATGACGGTCAATCACCCTCGGTCTGGGGCTCCATGCAAGATCTCACCTCGTGGGGCATCAATGATCATAAGGAAGGTGAGGGATCAGCCCAGAACTACACGGCAGGACCTGGTCAATGACCTGAAGAGAGCTGGGACCACAGTCTCAAAGAAAACCATTAGTAACACACTACGCTGTCATGGATTGAAATCCTGCAGCGCACGCAAGGTCCCCCTGCTCAAGCCAGCGCATGTCCAGGCCCGTCTGAAGTTTGCCAATGACCATCTGGATGATCCAGAGGAGGAATGGGAGAAGGTCATGTGGTCTGATGAGACAAAAATAGAGCTTTTTGGTCTAAACTCCACTCGCCGTGTTTGGAGGAAGAAGAAGGTTGAGTACAACCCCAAGAACACCCTCCCAACCGTGAAGCATGGAGGTGGAAACATAATTCTTTGGGGATGCTTTTCTGCAAAGGGGACAGGACGACTGCACCGTATTGAGGGGAGGATGGATGGGGCCATGTATCGCGAGATCTTGGCCAAAAACCTCCTTCCCTCAGTAAGAGCATTGAAGATGGGTCGTGGCTGGATCTTCCAGCATGACAACGACCCGAAACACACAGCCAGGGCAACTAAGGAGTGGCTCCGTAAGAAGCATCTCAAGGTCCTGGAGTGGCCTAGCCAGTCTCCAGACCTGAACCCAATAGAAAATCTTTGGAGGGAGCTGAACGTCCGTATTGCCCACCGACAGCCCCGAAACCTGAAGGATCTGGAGAAGGTATGTATGGAGGAGTGGGCCAAAATCCCTGCTGCAGTGTGTGCAAACCTGGTCAATAACTACAGGAAACGTATGATCTTTGTAATTGCAAACAAAGGTTTCTGTACCAAATATTAAGTTCTGCTTTTCTGATGTATCAAATACTTATGTCATGCAATAAAATGCAAATTAATTACTTAAAAATCATACAATGTGATTTTCTGGATTTTTGTTTTAGATTCCGTCTCTCACAGTTGAAGTGTACCTATGATAAAAATTACAGACCTCTACATGCTTTGTAAGTAGGAAAACCTGCAAAATCGGCAGTGTATCAAATACTTGTTCTCCCCACTGTATATGGGGTATTGGAAATGATGCAGATAATTACATTGATGGAAGCTACAATCTATCTGCAGTATTAAAGCTGATCTACCCCCTAAAAAAAATACATTAAAAAAATTGTCTGTGGACTCTCTTCTGAAACACATGAAAGTGTTGGCAACCGATGAATGGATGAAAACCGGGGAAAGACTGTCCGTTTTCGCAAATGGGAGGAGAGAGGTCGTGTTTGATTACGGATTAAACATCAGCAGCAGGCTAACTGCATCCCCTTACCTTCTAAGTAGATTACTTTGTGTCATGGTGTGAGAACTGCTTCCTCCACTGAATGTCTCCAAAACGAAAGAGATGGCCGTTGACTTCAGAAGGCAGCCACTGAACCTCACACCCACTGTGGTCATGGGAGATGACATTGAGCTGGTCAGTACCTACAAGTACCTGGGAACAGTGACGGACAACAAGTTGACATTTGAGGAGAACACAGTTAAAAGGGACAGCAGCTGCTTTTTTTTTAGACTCTTTTAATTTCAGCAAGACAATGATGACACTGTTTTACAGGACTTTTATTGAATATGTATTGATGTTCTCAATGGTGGCCTGGTTTGGCAATCTTAATGTTTGCAACAAAAATAGGTCGGACAGGTTGGTTAAGGTGGCCAGCAAGGTCATCGGGGTGCAACAGGCACAGCTCTCAGTGACATTCAGAAAGCAAGTGGTGAGGTGAGCTAACACTATCCTAGACTGTCCGGATCACCCCCTCTTCTCCCCTCAGGTCATCATAGACTTCCCAAACTCAATAGCAACAGATACAAGAACTCTTTTATCCCAATGAAATGTCTATTTATTGCTGCACTTTCGCACAATAATTACTCCCTTTTATCGATCTCATTGTTTCATGTTATGTATATATCGGTTGTATGGTTGTCACTGTTTTTAATGTTGTTATTTTTTATTGTTGAACCCTGACTGCACAACAAATTTCCCAATTGGGACAATAAAGATAACTTGAACTTAAACTTGAACAAATGGCTTCCACAACAAGTCAAAAACTTCTGGGGGGGAAATGGGATTAATAGATACAACAGCTAGAACTTTACAGACGTTTAGTAAAGGTTGTCAGGTGCGGCCAATGGACATCTCCAAGTGTCCCCTCAACCTCTTCAAAGTGTCCTAGTATGTAAATGAGGTAATTCCACTGCTATTACACATTGAATAAACCTAAAGTTATGGGTCACGATAACAACACAATCTCTACAATATCAACCTCTCTCAAACATTGTGGTGGTGTCAAGGGACATCCAGGGGACATCCAAGTGTCCCCTCAACCTCTTCAAAGTGTCCTAAGTATGTAAATGAGGTAATTCCACTATTACACATTGGATAAGCCTAAAAGTTAATGGTCCCACATTAATAAGAACTATTTGCAAGAAAAATGATAAAAACACATTATCGATGTAACCCAGGCTTGACTCTTGCGAGACGTGGAAGCCATCATACCCTGCAGTCTCCTTCTTGTCATTCTCCTCATCCTTTTGTAGGTCACTCTTTTGAAGAGTATAGTTGATGGCAAAGAACCAGGGAAATGTACGAGAGCATGTCGCCCATGGTGACATGTTTTCAGTGCATCTCCCCCCCACCCCGCTGCTCCTTTGTGGAATGGTGGAGCTTGAACCATCAGTAGAGACAGCATTAGAGACAGCAGTGGGGGTTGTGGATTTGGCAGTGGAGGGTGAGGACCTTGACCGACGGGGGCGCTTGCTTGGGGGGTGGTTTGCACCAAAAAGCCTTAATCCTCGGTGTGCGGAATTGTCACGCACTGACCTGAGATATCTCTGTTTTCTTTATATTTTGGTTAGGTCAGGGTGTGACTAGGGTGGATTACGCTATATTTTGTATTGTCTAGGGGTTTTTGTATTGTCTAGGGTTTTTGTATGTCTAGGGTTTTTGTATGTCGAGGGTTTTGTAGGTCTAGGTATTTGTATGTTTATGGTGCCTGATATGGTTCCCAATCAGAGGCAGCTGTTTATCGTTGTCTCTGATTGGGGATCATATTTAGGTAGCCATTTCCCCTTTTGTGTTTGTGGGTTCTTATTCTATGTTTAGTTGCCTGTCTGCACTATTCATATGGCTTCACGTTTCGTTCGTTTTGTTAGTTTGTTCAGTGTTCTTTCTTTAATTAAAAGAAGAATGTACGCATACCACGCTGCACCTTGTTCTCCTTCATATGACGAACGTGACAGGAATAAAATAAAGGAATATAAAGGTTCAATATTGCTTTAAGATACACATCACTACAGTTCACAAATTTTACAAAACAACATTACTGTAATGTAAAAGCAATATATTAAAAGATAACACCCAGCCTAAGGAGTTGCTGAGGAGTATTTTTGTAGTAATAATGTGTTATTTTTTTGTTTTTGCTCAATATCCAATTTTTACCAACAAACTAATGTGAAATATATACTATCTGTAACCACTTTGGAATGCTACACATGATATAGGATACAGAGGACAGGACACCAGTATACTGTAAATACAAAACAAAAAGAAGCAGCCCGCAACTATATAACAGGTACTAAATACATATAGTAAACTATAGAAAGTTATACAAGATAATTCACTTACGGATCTGAAATGGAATCCAAACCTTCTAGAAAACGTTTTTCTCAGCCCGAGTCATCTTGGCCCAGGTCGCTCCCAGCATCTGTGTCTGACTCACTAAGAATTTCCTCCAAATCCTCTTTCTCAGTAATCTGTCTTTTGTCATATTTTTACCCCCCTGTTGGGTAGTTTGCTTGATTTTTCGCTTTCTTTTAACATCCCTGATAAGCCATTTTTATCCCAAAGCGATGAAAGAATGGTCAAAATACTATGATGCGCTCTCTGCGTTCTGAGTGTGTCCTTTCACAATGTAGGTAGCAATGGACCGCATTATGCAAAAGAGCTACTCAAGTCCTAGTTAGTCCCACTTAGGTCATCTGAGGTGACTGTAAATCTTATCTTATTGGTTACAGAACTGTCCATCTTTAATTTTACCTGCTCCCCAGTCTAACGCTATAGCACAGGTTTAGTCACTGGCTTGACATTTGATGTTCTAATTCAGCCATACATTATCGGAGAACATTAACAATAGGATACTTTTGTTTGTAAGAACCTAACGATTCATTTGACACCCATGTACCGTAGCTCAAACACAGACTAAATTGAAGCTTACTTTGTAAAATCTTTATTGTTAAGTATAAAATGTACTTCTTGACTCTCTGGGCTGTGAATAGATAATGGTAGGTCACATGCTGACAAATATCATATTCCTTATCATCTGTGGAGGCTTCGTTTTCACCACATATCAACGTTGTTCGAGATTTAAATAGTTTTAGCTTCTCCACACTAACGTACCGTGAGTTGCAGCCATCTTGAAATGGGCTCGTGGGTGTGACCTATCCTTTTATGACCGTATGCCCTTAAATGGTACTAAGTCACAAGGATTGTATGGTACGGCTGGAAAGCCAAGATCCCCAGCTTTCAGGAGACACCCTGTATTCACGGACAGGGGATACCGTTCTCATTTTAGACGACATTGAAGAAAACATTGATTGATGGTCCCCTATTTAGGGGACCCTACATTTAAATAAATAAGGTTGTGTTCTCCCATAACCTGTCCCCATTCCCTGGCGCTTCCTGCTAGAGATAAGATGTGGAAACATGAGGGGAATGCTGATGATGTGACACTCAATACAACCAGAGGAGATGGGAAGGGAGATATTCATACAGACCCATATGCACATTCCTCAAACACACACACACACACAACTTATTGACACTTAAGTAAATGTAATATTTGAAGGGTGAAACAGAGTGTGCTTCATACATTATTTTCTCATGGCGAACAGTACATTTTTTCCAAATCAGAATTCCAGTCACACATTCTTTCAGTAGAAACAAAATATCTCCTCTTATCATTACCATATCATAATAGATTTCAAAGCCAATTAGAAGCCAATGCACAGAATCGCCACAAATATTTTGCCAATGTTTAACAAAATGCAGTAACAAAATACTGTCAGAAAAGAGAAAGGAAGAAAGAAAAGCATTTATCCACCCTATTTGCATGTAGCCTAATTGCATGAAGCCTAATTGATGTAATAAGCGTTTATGAATGGAATTCATGCCCAACAAAACACACAAAATGTCCTGGTTTTTTTTAAGTCATGAGTGTTGGAGGAAAACAAACGTGGTTAAATAGATTCCTAATATCTTTCCCCAGGGCTTTTGTTTGCCTGTTTACTGCTATTTGTTTGTGTGTACAAACAAACACACGTGCACACAGAGACATGTGTCTCTGATGTGTCTCAGAGCGTGAGCCCAATGAACATCTAAATAACCTCGTTCTTATCCCTTCATTCCAGCTAATTTAGCTTATCGCCCTCTGGCCTCGTCCCTTTGATATGTCCCTTTATTATATATAGTGCACACTCTCCCCTCCATAGGGCCATGTTTATCCCTGCACCCTAAATAATGATTAAATGACCTCAGACCACAGATCTCTGCTTTGATCATGTTTAACCACCCGTATTCCCCTGTTACACAGCTATTATGCAATCTCTTTTAAAAAGACAGCACTTAACCCCACCTTGTAACTATCCTATCATTACTGGCATACCGTCAGCACAACTGTACTCTGTGTCACATGCATAGGATGGGACTGGAAATATTCTTGCATCACTAATACTAATTATGGAATAAATAAAGGGAATGGGAATATTTCTGCGTCACTAATGCTAATTACGGAATAAATAAAGAGAATGGGAATATTTCTGCGTCACTAATGCTAATTACGGAATAAATAAAGAGAATGGGAATATTTCTGCATCCCTGATGCTAATTCCAACCTTCTGGCATTTTGTCTGCATAGTTCGGTAAGAAATGGTACTGTATTTTTCTCAGTACGTCTGTAAGAAGTCGCATCATCTTTCGGTAATGATACGGTAAGGTCATGAAAGGAGCGTGGTCTGACGGGAACGGGGTAAAATTATGAAAAGAAAGTACATGTCTTATAAGATCTTTTAATGAAAGCTGGTGTTACAGCAACAAGGTTTTGACCATGACAACCGACCATCATTTAATCATCTTTAAATCATTTCATTTCAGTCTTAATGATCCATGTTCACCACTTCATTGATCACCAGCCCACCAGAACAAGAAGGGGTGTCGTAGCTCTGCCTTTGTAATCTGTTACTGCTTCTTTATCATGGGTGGGTGGAATGAAGAAATGGGAATTATTTTGTACCTCACTCCAGTCTCATTATTATTATCACAGAGTAAGAACCACTGCTTTCTGATTAAACTGTAATTAATGGAGATGACATAAAAAAATATATATTGTGTATCATACTTTTAGAGGCAGAATTACTGTACAAGTAAATGCTTAACAGGGGCTGGCATTTGGCTCGACTTGCAGAGATGCCCTTACTTGCCAGCGGCTTGAACTTTGCAACACGCACCACATTAAATGTTCTATTTCTAGGCTAACGTATGAATAAGTGAGATTGTGAATGCACGACATGAAACATGTTTGCAAACTACTGTGAACAAAATCTGATCTACTAGTCAATTATAATTGACAACCAGAAGAGAAAGCCAGAGTGAGCTGTCACTGTTTTATACCGTAGCTTCTCACATTGTCAGTTTTCCCCCAGCAGTCAAACAAACAATGTATAGATACAGATCTCTGAGGGAACAGTATACCACCAGTACACCAGGATCAGGGTTGCAAAGCTACCAGTAATTTAACAAAGATACCGGAATCTTTGGTCATTTTGGTAGTTAACAGTTAATCAATGTTAACTTTGGTAATAAATATTTCAATAACTTTTTGAAATACAGTGCATTCGGAAGGTATTCAGACCCCTTGACTTTTTCCACATTTTGTTATGTTACAGCCTTATTCTAAAATGGATTACAATGTTTTTTTTCCTCATCAATCTACACACAATGCCCCATAATGACAAAGCAAAAACTGGTTTTTAGATATTTTTGCAAATTTATAAAAAAGTAAAACATTTACATAAGTATTCAGACCCTTTACTCAGTACTTTGTTGAAGCACCTTTGGCAGTGACTACAGCCTCTAGTCTTCTTGGGAATGACGCTATAAGCTTGGCATACCTGTATTTGGGGAGTTTCTCCAATTCTTCTCTGCAGATCCTCTCTGCACAGCTATTTTCAGGTCTCTCCGGAGATGTTAGATCGGGTTCAAATCAAATCAAATTGTATTTGTCACATGCGCCGAATACAACAGGTGTAGACCTTGCAGTGAAATGCTTACTTACAAGCCCTTAAAACCTCTTCAGGATCCGCCCCCTTTTAAAAAATGTCGCCTAAAATGACATACCCAAATCTAACTGCCAAATCTAACTGCCTTGTTTAAACAAGTCAAAATAAGTTTCTATTTAATCCTCAGGTACCCTAAAATGTAATTAAACTATAATATTTCATACGGAAAGAAGTATCTTCAATAGGAAAACAGAGTGATTTCCAAGTCTGTATCCCAGTACTAAATCTCATAATTCTTCCTCGTTTGGGAAGAAACAAGCCTGAAACCTTGAACAAAGACTACTGACATCCAGTGGAAGCCATAGGAATTGGATTACATTTTTTCCCTATATGCTCTAATGGAAGAGCATGGGCTCTCAATTTTTTTTTCTTCTTTAACATTTCTTCAGAGTGTTTTCTTTCCAATGGTACCAATTATATGCATATCCTGGCTTTCGGGCCTGAGCAATAGGCAGTTTACTTGGGGCACATCAGTCAGCCTGAAATTGAGAAAAATAGACCCTAGCCTGAAAAAGTTTTTAAAATGTTGTATCAAGACTGCCCAAATGTGCCTAATTTATTTATTAATATATTTTCATGTTCAAAATTGTGCACTCTCATCAAACAATAGCATGGTATTCTTTCACTGTAATAGCTACTGTAAATTGGACAGTGCAGTTTGATTAACAGTAATTTAAGCTTTCTGACAATATCAGATATGTCTACTGTATGTCCTGGGAAATTTTCTTGTTACTTACAACCTCATACTAATCGCATTAGCCTACATTAGCTTAACCGTCCCGTTGACGGGACACCGATCCCAAGAATGCAATTTTAAGAAAAAACGAACAAAATAGCACGGTTGGTTAAGAGCCCATAAAACGGCAGCCATCCCCTCCGGCGCCATTACTATCAAGTCCGGGCTCTGGCTGGGCCACTGAAGGAAGTTCATATTGTCCCGAAGTCACTCCTGCGTGACTGTGTACTTACGGTCATTGTCCTGGTGGAAGGTGAACCTACGCCCCAGTCTGAGGTCTTGAGCGTTCATGAGCAGATTTTCATCAAGGATCTCTCTGTACTTTGCTCTGTTCATCTTTCCCTCGATCCTGACTAGTCTCCCAGTTCCTACCACTGAAAGACGTCCCAACAGCATGATACTACCAACAGTAGGGATTGTGGCAGATTTCCTCCAGATGTGACGCTTGGAATTTAGGCCAAATAGTTCAATCTTGGTTTCATCAGCCATGATAATCTTGTTTATCATGGTCTGAGTCCATTAAGTGCCTTTTGGCAAACTCCAAGCATGGGTGGACCATTTCAGTGTGTCGTTGATGTGTACGCCGAGGAATTTAAAACTTTCCACTTTCTCCACTGCTGTCCCTTTGATGTGGATAGGGGGGTACTCCCTCTGATGTTTCCTGAAGTTCACAATCATCTCCTTTGTTTTGTTGACGTTGAGTGTGAGGTTATTTTCCTGACACCACACTCCGAGGGCCCTCACCTCCTCCCTGTAGGCCGTCTCGTCGCTGTTGGTAATCAAGCCTACCACTGTAGTGTCGTCCGCAAACTTGATGATTGAGTTGGAGGCGTGCATGGCCACGCAGTCGTGGGCGAACAGGGAGTACAGGAGAGGGCTCAGAACGCACCCTTGTGGGGCCCCAGTGTTGAGGTTCAGCGGGGTGGAGATGTTGTTACCCTCACCACCTGGGGACGGCCCGTCAGGAAGTCCAGTACCCAGTTGCACAGGGCGGGGTCGAGACCCAGGGTCTCGTGCTTGATGACGAGTTTGGAGGGTACTATGGTGTTAAATGCTGAGCTGTAGTCGATGAACAGCATTCTCACATAGGTATTCCTCTTGTCCAGATGGGTTAGGGCAGTGTGCAGTGTGGTTGCGATTGCGTCGTCTGTGGACCTATTGGGGCGGTAAGCAAATTGGAGTGTGTCTAGGGTGTCAGGTAGGGTGGAGGTGATATGGTCCTTGACTAGTCTCTCAAAGCACTTCATGATGATGGAAGTGAGTGCCTCCTTGCGGAGGGAATAGCTACACTGTTTGTATTCGGTCATGTTTCCGGTCACCTTGCCCTGGTAGTCGTTTAGCTCAGTTACCTTAGCTTTCTTGGGAACAGGAACAATGGTGGCCCTCTTGAAGCATGTGGGAACAGCAGACAGGGATAAGGATTGATTGAATATGTCCGTAAACACACCAGCCAGCTGGTCTGCGCATGCTCTGAGGACGCGGCTGGGAATCCCGTCTGGGCCTGCAGCCTTGCGAGGGTTAACACGTTTAAATGTTTTACTCACCTCGGCTGCAGTGAAGGAGAGTCCGCAGGTTTTGGTAGCGGGCCGTGTCAGTGGCACTGTATTGTCCTCAAAGCGAGCAAAAAAGTTATTTAGTCTGTCTGGGAGCAAGACATCCTGGTCCGCGACGGGGCTGGTTTTCTTTTTGTAATCCGTGATTGACTGTAGACCCTCCCACATACCGCTTGTGTCTGAGCCGTTGAATTGCGACTCTACTTTGTCTCTATACTGACACTTAGCTTGTTTGATTGCCTTGCGGAGGGAATAGCTACACTGTTTGTATTCGGTCATGTTTCCGGTCACCTTGCCCTGGTTAAAAGCAGTGATTCGCGCTTTCAGTTTCGCGCGAATGCTGCCATCAATACACCGTTTCTGGTTTGGGAATGTTTTAATCGTTGCTGTGGGTATAACGTCGCTGATGCACTTTCTAATGAACTCGCTCACCGCTCAATGACTGGAAGTCTATGGTAACTGCTAGCATGCTAGTAGATGCCATAGACTTCCAGTCATTGCACTAATGCTAGTTAGCATTGGCTTACTCAAAACTCCCTTTAAATTCTTTCATAATGGATGCAGAGACATAAAATTGGTATTCATGAGTTCAACAGACTCTGGTGAAGTAGATAAATGGCTATCCCTTTAATTCCTTAGTTAGGTGGACACAGAGGAACTTGAAGCTCTCGACCCGCTCCACTACAGTCCCATCGATGTGGATGGGGGCATGCTCACCCCTCCGTTTCCTGTAGTCCACAATCAGCTCCTTTGTCTTGCTGTCATGCGCGGCCACACAGTCGTGGGTAAACAGGGAGTACAGGAGGGTACTAAGCACACACCCCTGTGGGGCTCCCATGTTGATGGTCAGCATTGTGGATGTTTTGTTGCCTACCCTAACCGCCTGGGTGAGGCCCGTCTGGATGTCCAGAATCCAGTTGCAGAAGGAGGTGTTCAGACCCAGGGTCCTGAGCTTGGTGATGAGCTTGGAGGGGACTATAGTGTTGAATGCTGAGCTGTAGTCAATGAACATTTATCCAGGTGGGTGAGGGCAGTGTGGAGTGAAATAAAGATTGCGTCATCTGTGGATCTGCTGGGGCTGTTTGCAAATTGGAATTGGTCCAGGGTGTCAGGGATGATGGTGTTGATGTGAGACATGACCAGCCTTTCAAAGCATTTCGTGGCTATTGATGTGAGTGCTATGGGGTGATAGTCATTTAGGCAGGTTACCGTGGCGTTCTTGGGCACAGGCACTATGGTGATCTGCTTTAAACAAGTTGCTATTACAGACCGGGTCAGGGATATGTTGAAAATGTCAGTGAAGACACTTGACAGCTGGTCAGCGCATGCTCTGAGTACACATCCTGATAATCCGTCTGGCCCTGCAGCCTTGTGAATGTTGACCTGTTTAAAGGTCTTACTCACATCAGCTATGGAGCGTGTGATCCCACAGTTGTCCAGAACAGCAGGTGCTCTCATGCATGCTTCAGTGTTGCTTGCTTCGAGGCGAGTATAGAAGTAATTTAGCTCGTCTGAAAGGCTCGTGTCACTTGGCATCTCACGGCTGGGCTTCCCTTTGTAGTCTAATAGTTTGGAATCACATGCGACGAGTGTCAGAGCCGGTATAGTACGATTCAATCTTAGTCCTATATTGACGCTTTGCCTGTTTGATGGTTCGTCGGAGGTCATAGCGGGATTTCTTATAAGCGTCCGGGTTAGTGTCCTGCTCCTTGAAAGCGGCAGCTCTACCCTTTAGCTCAGTGCGGATGTTGCCTGTAATCCATTGCTTCTGGTTGGGGTACGTCATTGATGAAGCCAGTGACGGATGTGTTGTAATCCTCCATGCCATCGGAAGAATCCCAGAACATATTCCAGTCTGTGCTAGCAAAACAGTCCTGTAACTTAGCATCTGCGTCATCTGACCACATCTTTATTGATTGAGTCACTGGTACTTCCTGCTTTACTTTTTGCTTGGAAGCAGGAATCAGGAGGATAGAGTTATGGTCAGATTTGCCAAATGGAGGGCAAGGAAGAGATTTGTACGCATCTCTGTGTGGAGTAAAGGTGGTCTAGAGTTTTTTTTCCTCTGCTTGCAGAAATTAGGTTTCCCTGCATTAAAGTCCCTAGCCACTAAGAGCGCCGCCTCTGTATATTTTCCACCTCTAAGTATTTTCTTGTTTGCTTATGGCCTTATACAGCTCGTTGAGTGTGGTCTTAGTGCCAGCATCGATTTGTGGTGGTAATTAGACAGCTACGAAAAATATAGATGAAAACTCTCTTGGTAAATAGTATGGTCTAAAGCTTATCATGAGATACTCTACCTCATGCGAGCAAAACCTTGAGACTTCCTTAACATTATATTTAGTGCACCAGCTGTTATTTACAAATAGACACAGAACGCCACCACTTGTCTTACCGGAGGCAGCTATCCTATCTTGCTGATGCAACGAAAACCCAGCCAGCTGTATGTTATCCATGTCATCGACTCGGTGAAACATAAGATATTACATTTTTTAATGTCCCGTTGGTAGCATAGTTTTGAATGGAGCTCATCCAGTTTATTATCCAATGATTGCACGTTGGCTAATAGGACTGATGTAGAGGCATATTACCCACTCACCGTCGAATCCTTACAAGGCACCCCAACCTACGTCCCCGATATCTCTGTCTCTTCTTCATGCGAATGGCGAGGATTTGGGCCTTGTCCGGTGTCTGAAGTAAATCCTTTGCGTCCGACTTGTTAAAGAAAAAATCTTCATCCAGTAAGAGGTGAGTAATCGTTGTCTTGATATCCAGAACCTCTTTTCGGTCATAAGAGACGCTGGGAGAAACATTATGTGCAAAATAAGTTACAAATAACGTGAAAAAATAAACAATAGCACAGTTGGTTAGGAGGCCGTAAAACGGCAGCCATCTCCTCCGGCGCCATACTGTTTACTGTCGGCCACGGACAGTGAGATCACACAGTCGTCCGGAACAGCTGGTGCTCTCATGCATGGTTCAAAGCCAGCATAGAAGGCATTTAGCTCGTCTGCTAGGCTCGTGTCGTTGGTCAAAAAGTGACTTTTTCAAATCCTCAGAAAGAGTCACATGCAGTTAAGACATTTTGATGTCTATATTGTATCAGAAAAAGCAGATTCTGAGGTTTCAGAAACATCTACCGTTGCCAAATATCTCTCAAAATGTAAGAGATTATGTAACGCTCGTCCTCCTCCTCGTCTGAGGATGAGCATGGATCGGACCAATATGCAGCGTGGTTTGAATACATACTTGTTTATTTAAAGAAAGACGAACACGAAGAACACTTGACAAAATACAAAATAACAAATCGACATGAACAGACCTGTACTTGAGAACATAAAACAAGAATGCACGAACAGGAAAGAACACACGAACGAACGAAACGAAACAGTCCCGTGTGGCACAAACACTGACACAGGAACAATCACCCACAAACAAACAGTGAGAACAGCCTACCTTAATATGGTTCTCAATCAGAGGAAACGTAAAACACCTGCCCCTGATTGAGAACCATATCAGGCTAATTGAAAATGAACCCAACATAGAAACACATAACATAGAATGCCCACCCAGCTCACGTCCTGACCAACTAAACAAAGACAAAACAAAGGAAATAAGGTCAGGAACGTGACAGATTAGCTCTATTTCAATATATCACTGTTCCATGCCCTCCACACATGAGTAGTGCCATAACCAGGATTTGAGTTTTAGTGAGGTCTGGAAGGAGGAGGCTCATTTAATGCAGTTCTTTACAATCAAACAACTTTAAAATGCCATTTGGAGAACAGCAAAAATAAGCAAAAATTACCCCGGCCATTATCAATGTAAAAGTCCTGTTCTGCTTATAATTCCGACATTATTTCATGTCACATTTCAGTTTAGCAAACAATTTTAAAAATAATCCTTGAGCAGCATACAAACTCTTTATTTGAGTAAGGCAGCTTCAAAATGCAACTGTTTCAGTCTAGCTCAGTGTTTTCTATGGTGGAGGGGAAGCCAGCAAATGCACAGAGCGAAGCAGATGTCTGAAGTTTGTGGTGGAGTTTCTAGCTAATATGCAGTTCTTAGTTGATTGGAAACAGGGCTTCTAGTCCTGTATGTGTGTCTTTCTCTTTAAACATCTGTGTTTGGGTACAAAGTGTGCTTTCAGATAAAAACCTATAAAATAACGTGTGGTCAAGTCTTTGGCTCGTTTGATCCATTTAATAGGCCTTATACAATAGTTAAATCAAGTGGAATTATAGCCTATATAATTATCATGTATAAGGAAGTTATGCAGTATTTAAGTTACCACTTGTGCACCCACTATTTGGGTGAGAGAATTTGACATGGTAAATAGTGTAACTAACTAACTACCTTTAAGTCTAGACATGAGATGGAAAGTCTGGGTGATTTGTCTGAATGTACAGTTAATTTCCTGTCCCGTCTGTTGTCATCCCTGGACCCTGTTTCGTCTCAGTTCTGTTTGATTTTAACTCACTTTGGTTTGGGCACAGTGTGTGCCTTCACACAAATGTGTTGAAAATGACTTTGTCACACATGCATTGCATGTGCATGTAGCCTTAGGCCAGAGTGAGCACTAATATAAATGATTGTTTTTAGAATAAAAGCACAGACCTTTTGTACGTCTAGAGACCTCAAATTCAAATCTGGACCTTAGAAGCCAGTTCCACTGATTTTCTTTAATTCTTTCCCTCTAACCAGGGACGGATTTAGACGTGGGACACCAGGTGTATGCAATTAATAATCAGGTAGAACAGAGTCAAAGACATGACATGATATTCTCTAGAGCAGGGATATTCAAATCTTACCCTACGCGGTTCTGGACTACCACTGGTTTTCTATCTCAATGTGTGGCTGACATTTGGTGTGTGTGTGTGTGTGTGTGTGTTAGACAACATGTCAGCTACAGTGCGCAGTAACAATGGCGCTGAAATGGAACCCTTCAAGGTGTACACTGGAGTTGAACAGGGCGCCATCATTGCGCCCACCTTGTTTTCTATCTTCACCACTGCAGACTTCCACCTCACAAGCCAAAATCTGCCTCAAGGAGTCCAAATCCTGTATAGAACAGACAGCAAACTTTTCAACCTCAACAGATTCAATGCCAAGAGCAAAATCACCAACACTTCCATTGTGGATCTTCAGTATGCAGATGATAATGCCATCACTGCCCACTCGGAAGATGACCTTCAGTGCATCCTGGATGCTTTTGCAAAGGCATACATGCTCCTGAGTCTGGTTGACAATACCACTCTTGAAAATCTGCTCTCCTCCAAAGCTGACATTGATGCGGAAATACACTACCGCCTAAGTTGTGCCAGTGGAGCATTCTCTAGACTGAGGAAAAGAGTCTTCGATGATCGAACTAAAATCCTGGTCTACAAAGCAGTAGTGCTCCTCACCCTACTATATTGGTCAGAAACATGGACCACATACACATTATATACAAAAGTATGTGGACACTTCAAATTTGTGGATTTGGCTATTTCAGCCACACCCATTGCTGACAGGTGTTTAAAATCGAGCACACAGCCACGCGATCTTCATAGACAAACATTGGCAGTAGAATGGCCTTACTGAAGAGCTCAGTATCTTTCAAATTGGCATCGTCATAGGATGCCGTCTTTCCAACATTTCAGTTTGTCAAATTTCTGACCTGCTAGAGATACCCCGGTCAACTGTAAGAGCTGTTATTGTGAAGTGGAAACGTCTAGGAGCAACAACGGCTCAGACGCAAAGTGGTAGGCCACACAATCTCACAGAACAGGACCGGCGAGTGCTGAAGCGTGCAACACGAAAACAATTGTCTGTCCTCGGTTGCAACACTCATTACCAAGTTCCAAACTGTCTCTGGAAGCAACGTCAGCACAATAACAGTTAGTCGGGAGCTTCATGAAATGGGTTTCCATGGCCGAGCAGCCGGATACAAGCCTAAGATCACCATGCGCAGTGGAGCCTTGTAAACCCGTTCTCTGGAGTGATAAATCACGCTTCACCATCTGGCAGTCCGACGGACAAATCTGGGTTTGGCGGATGCCAGCAGAGTGCTACTTGCCCGAATGCTTAGTGCCAACTGTAAAGTTTGTTGGATGAGAAATAATGGTCTAGGGCTGTTTTTCATGGTTTGGGCCCCTTAGTTCCAGTGAAGGGAAATCTTAATGCTAATTTGATTTGATTAGATTTACAGCATACAATGACATTCTAGACGATTCTGTGCTTCCAACTTTGTGGCAACAGTTTGGGGAAGGCCCTTTCCTTTTTTAGCACAACAATCCCCTCGTGCACAAAGCGAGGTCCAGATTGGCCTGCACAGAGCCCTGACCTCAACCCCATCGAACACCTTTGGGTTGAATTGTAACGCCGACTGCGAGCCAGGCCTAATTGGCCAACATCAGTGCCCGACCTCACTAATGCTCTTGTGGCTGAATGGAAGCATTTACCGGCAGCAATGTTCCAACATCAAGTGGAAACCATCGCAGAATAGCGGAGGCTGTTATAGCAGCAAAAGGGGGACCAACTCCATATTAATGCCCATTTTGGAATGAGATGTTCGACGAGCAGATGTCCACATACTTTTGTTCATGTAGTGTACATTAGGCACCTTAAAGCCTTGGAATTGCACCACCAAAGATGCCTACATAGAATGTTGAGGATCATCTGGGAAAAGACGCGCACCAACACCAGTGTCCTGGAGAAGACGAACATCACCACCACCACCATCTCTCAACACCAGCTCTGATGAACTGGCCATGCTGTCAGGATTCCCAATTCTCGCCTCCAAAAGCAGGTTCTATACTCACAACTAAACACAGGACAGCGGGCCCCAGGAGGACAAAAGAAGCAATACAAGGACAACCTAAAAACTAACCTCAAAAAGTGCCACTTAAACATCTCCAGCTGGGAGGACACTGCAAAAGACAGGCTGGCATAGAGGAAAGCTGTCCATGAGAGAGTAGCATGGTACGAAGAAGATCTCCGGCGTGCCGCAGAATAATGGGCTAATATTGCACAATAAAGGTGTGTAAAGCTCTTAGAGACTTACACAAGAATACTCACTGCTGTAATCGCTGCCAACAGTGTTTCTAGCACTGACTATGTGACCCGATTCATGAAACTAGGCGTATGTCACAAGTCACGACTTCACAGGAGAACCATTTGAACGAAAACATATTTTCTTTTTAGCAAAATGGGTTTTTGACTAGACATGCCTTCTCGAACATGTGAACTTTCATGTGCCTTAATAACAAAATTGTATGCCATCGGTAAATACGAATAAAATTGTTAAATTACGAGCCTTGTTGGTTAACTTCTTATGGCTGCAGGGGCAGTATTGAGTAGCGTGGATGAAAGGTGCCCAGAGTAAACGGCCTGCTCCTCAGTCCCAGTTACTAATATATGCATATTATTTTTAGTAGTGGATAGAGAACACTCTAAAGTTTCTAAAACTGTTTGAATTATGTCTCTGAGATTAACAGAACTCATATGGCAGGCAAAAACCTGAGAAGTTCCACTTCCTGTTTGGATTTTTTCTGGGGGTGCCATATTTTCAACCAAGCTCTTATTGAAAATACAGAGAGATATGGATGGGTCAATAGAACTAAGTCTGATGACTCTAATGTGAAGGGGGGTCGAAGGAGACAGAAATTAGTAATCACTGCCATGAGGTGACCATGCATTCAACACGCGCGTTCACGTGAGAGGCAGCTCCGTTCCATCTCTCAATTGAAGTCGATGTAATTCTCCGGTTGGAACGTTATTCAAGATGTATGTTAACAACATTCTAAAGATTGATTCAGTACATCGATTGACATGTTTCTACTGACTGTAACGGAACGTTTGGACATTTCGTCACGTTATAGTGGTCGCGCTTTGAGACTTTGGTTAGGGTGTTTGGTAAACAATTCGAAAGTACACTGCTCAAAAAAATAATGGGAACACTTAAACAACACAATGTAACTCCAAGTCAATCACACTTCTGTGAAATCAAACTGTCCACATAGGAAGCAACACTGATTGACAATAAATTTCACATGCTGTTGTGCAAATGGAATAGACAAAAGGTGGAAATTATAGGCAATTAGCAAGACACCCCCAAAAAAGGAGTGATTCTGCAGGTGGTGACCACAGACAACTTCTCAGTTCCTATGCTTCCTGGCTGATGTTTTGGTCACTTTTGAATGCTGGCGGTGCTCTCACTCTAGTGGTAGCATGAGACGGAGTCTACAACCCACACAAGTGGCTCAGGTAGTGCAGTTCATCCAGGATGGCACATCAATGCGAGCTGTGGCAAAAAGGTTTGCTGTGTCTGTCAGCGTAGTGTCCAGAGCATGGAGGCGCTACCAGGAGACAGGCCAGTACATCAGGAGACGTGGAGGAGGCCGTAGGAGGGCAACAACCCAGCAGCAGGACCGCTACCTCCGCCTTTGTGCAAGGAGGTGCACTGCCAGAGCCCTGCAAAATGACCTCCAGCCACAGCTCGCATTGATGTGCCATCCTGGATGAACTGCACTACCTGAGCCACTTGTGTGGGTTGTAGACTCCGTCTCATGCTACCACTAGAGTGAGAGCACCGCCAGCATTCAAAAGTGACCAAAACATCAGCCAGGAAGCATAGGAATTGAGAAGTGGTCTGTGGTCACCACCTGCAGAATCACTCCTTTTTTGGGGGTGTCTTGCTAATTGCCTTTAATTTCCACCTTTTGTCTATTCCATTTGCACAACAGCATGTGAAATTTATTGTCAATCAGTGTTGCTTCCTAAGTGGACAGTTTGATTTCATAGAAGTGTGATTGACTTGGAGTAACATTGTGTTGTTTAAGTGTTCCCTTTATTTTTTTGAGCAGTGTAGCTAATTTGACATAAATAACGGACATGAATGAACAAATCAAGCATTTATTGTGGACCTGGGATTCCTAGGACTGCATTCTGATGAATTCATCAAAGGTAAGGAAACATTTATCATGTATTTTCTGGTTTCTGTTGAGTCCAACATGGCGGCTAATTTGGCTATTCATCTGAGCTCCGTCTCAGATTATTGCATGGTTTATTTTTCCGTAAAGTTTCTTTGAAATCTGACACAGCGGTTGCATTAAGGAGAGGTATATCTATAATTCCATGTGTATAACTTGTATTATCATCTATATTTATGATGA
>NC_092092.1:32196520-32209663 GCF_045679555.1 Salvelinus alpinus
TATAGGCCTATTGTGATGACACATATAGATTTTCACGTCAATTTTTCACATGGTAAAAAAAAAGAATCACGGACACGTGTGAAATTTCACATGGATTTCTTTTTTGCACATTTTCCAGTTGCTGCAAATTTCACCACATTTTTGGGGGGGTTATGGTTGGACACAGCATCCTTTTAACCCCATATGGGCCTTGCTGGCAGGTTTCCCCCACAGCTCCCTCTGCTGGGATCTCTTGATTGTGCCAAAACTGACTGTGAAGTTCTAATTATGCCCACATGTGTGCTATTGTTGTTGTGACATTGATTGCCATTGCCTTGCACGCTGAAAAAGGGCTCATACCCAAACCATTCGTGCAGCAATAAAAATATGTCAATCTACCGGAGTGGTGTCCTATTTCTGTTCTTTGGACCATATACGAGGATCCAGCACCCGATTTAAGTTTATATAAGCTGGAGTCGAGCACGTTATTTAGCTTTTCTTGCAGGCAGATGCCATTTTGTTCTCGTGACAGAAGGGATCATGCTTTGGGACAGCGGTTAGGAGCCAAAGTGTTTGTTGATTTTTCTGTTTGGATGTTGTTGTCTGTCAGAGTAACTTTTGTTTTTGAAAAGTGGGATAAGAATTAGGACGTTTGGTCAAATCCACCTCCTCGGGAGCAATCAAAAATATCCACTGTATTTCCTTTGCCTCCCGCCGTGCTCCACAAGACCTCCCCTCGGCTGTGATTCTCCCTCGGTCACCCTACTGGAGCTCCAGTTCAGGGGCCCCACACAGCGCCCCGTCATCCCAGGGAAGGCAGGTCCTCCTGGGGTGATTTTCTCTCAGAGGCGACTGAAGGATCCTGGAGCTCTACAGGAGCCAAAAATCACAGAGCTGGAGTAGACTCAAAGAAAAAGATGAAAGAAGAGAGAGACAGCTCTGAGGGGCCCTTCTGTCTCTTTCCTTCCCCTCCTCCCTCTGTCCCTCTCTTTTCTTTCTATGTTTCTTCCCTCTGCTTACCCCCTTCAATAACAACTTTTCTTTTAATCAGTTTTTGTTTGTGAAGAAGTTGTACTAATTAGGAAGGGAAATAAAAAGAAAATGAAAACAGAGGAAGAAAGGAGGAGAGGAACAAGAGGAAGAGCGTTCTCCTGTCTCTGAGGTGATCTATTAGTGATCTGATCCATGCCAGACCTCTCTCATGAGTTGAATGAGTAGTGAGCTACAGAACCATGTCATTACCGCAGTATAAATAATACAGAACTCAAATATTCCAGTTTCAGACAGACGGTGTTCTGTATCCTAGGTTACGGAGAGTTCTTGCTGGTGGGCATATGTCAGCGCTCTTTACCCAATAGTCACATAGAAATGTCTAAATACAGTATTATACATTTTTATATCATAGTTGGTATCATACACTATTATGATGTAATTTCATACCATCCAGTTGTGTTACTGTGTAATTGCCCCATCGAAGGTGTTAAGTGTTTAGATTGATATAGTCCTCTAGGGTTTGTATTGATGTATTGACAGACGTACAGACAGATAGTACACAGACCAGCCCAGTCCAGAGCAGACCAGACTAGCCATCTCACGGGTACACCATTAGAACACAGGGTCAGGGGTGAAATCACTTTGTTTTCACACTAATGTAGGCTTACAGTAGGGTGTCGCAAAGTGCGTTACAGTTCAGTAAACTGATTGTGCAATGTAATGTAAAATGTAATGATCAGTGTGTACATTCAGCAATAAGTCGTCTGTGTGCCCTAAGACCCGCTGAGCTCAAGCCTATAAGTATTTTATCTGGGTACTAGCATATGTGTTGCGGTCTCAGGCAAGGATACACATCATTCAAACATGGTTTACGGTTCATGTAAAATCTTTGTGTTACATCTTGTCCGCACCTAGTAGTGTAACATAATGGGCTAACAAAGTATTGAGCATTAACGTAATGGGCTAACACTGTATGTAGCATTAACATATTGAGTTAACACAGTATGTAGCATTAACGTAATGGGCTAACACAGTATGTAGCATTAACATATTGAGTTAACACAGTATGTAGCATTAACGTAATGGGCTAACAAAGTATTGAGCATTAACGTAATGGGCTAACACTGTATGTAGCATTAACATATTGAGTTAACACAGTATGTAGCATTAACGTAATGGGCTAACACAGTATGTAGCATTAACGTAATGCGCTAACACAGTATGTAGCATTAACGTAATGGATTAACCCAGTATGTTGCATTAACGAAATGGGCTAACACAGTATGTAGCATTAACGTAATGGGTTAACCCAGTATGTAGCATTAACATGGTGGGCTCACACTGTATGTAGCATTAACATATTGAGTTAACACAGTATGTAGCAGTAACGTAATGGGCTAACACAGTATGTAGCACTAACGTAATGGGCTAACACAGTATGTAGCATTAACGTAATGGGCTAACACAGTATGTAGCATTAACGTAATGGGCTAACACAGTATGTAGCATTAACGTAATGGGCTAACAGAGTATGTAGCATTAACGTAATGGGTTAACCCAGTATGTAGCATTAACGAAATGGGCTAACACAGTATGTAGCATTAACGTAATGGGTTAACCCAGTATGTAGCATTAACATAATGGGCTAACACTGTATGTAGCATTAACATATTGAGTTAACACAGTATGTAGCAGTAACGTAATGGGCTAACACAGTATGTAGCATTAACGTAATGGGCTAACACAGTATGTAGCATTAACGTAATGGGCTAACAGAGTATGTAGCATTAACGTAATGGGTTAACCCAGTATGTTTGCAATAACGTAATGGGCTAACACAGTATGTAGCATTAACGTAATGGGCTAACACAGTATGTAGCATTAACGTAATGGGCTAACACAGTATGTTTGCAATAGCGTAATGGTCTAACACAGTATGTTTGCAATAACGTAATGGGCTAACACAGTATGTAGCATTAACGTAATGGGCTAACACAGTATGTATCATTAACGTAATGGGCTAACACAGTATGTAGCATTAACGTAATGGGCTAACACAGTATGTAGCATTAACGTAATGGGCTAACACAGTATGTAGCATTAACGTAATGGGCTAACCCGCTGAGCTCAAGCCTATAAGTATTTTATCTGGGTACGAGCATATGTGTTGTGGTCTCAGGCAAGGATACACATCATTCAAACATGGTTTACGGTTCATGTAAAATCTTTGTGTTACATCTTGTCCGCACCTAGTAGTGTAACGTAATGGGCTAACAAAGTATTGAGCATTAACGTAATGGGCTAACACTGTATGTAGCATTAACATATTGAGTTAACACAGTATGTAGCATTAACGTAATGGGCTAACACAGTATGTAGCATTAACGTAATGGGTTAACCCAGTATGTTGCATTAACGAAATGGGCTAACACAGTATGTAGCATTAACGCAATGGGTTAACCCAGTATGTAGCATTAACATAATGGGCTAACACTGTATGTAGCATTAACATATTGAGTTAACACAGTATGTAGCAGTAACGTAATGGGCTAACACAGTATGTAGCACTAACGTAATGGGCTAACACAGTATGTAGCATTAACGTAATGGGCTAACACAGTATGTAGCATTAACGTAATGGGCTAACACAGTATGTAGCATTAACGTAATGGGCTAACAGAGTATGTAGCATTAACGTAATGGGTTAACCCAGTATGTAGCATTAACGAAATGGGCTAACACAGTATGTAGCATTAACGTAATGGGCTAACACAGTATGTTTGCAATAACGTAATGGGCTAACACAGTATGTTTGCAATAACGTAATGGGCTAACACAGTATGTAGCATTAACGTAATGGGCTAACACAGTATGTAGCATTAACGTATTGGGCTAACACAGTATGTAGCATTAACGTAATGGGCTAACACAGTATGTAGCATTAACGTAATGGGCTAACACAGTATGTAGCATTAACGTAATGGGCTAACACAGTATGTAGCATTAACGTAATGGGCTAACACAGTATGTAGCATTAACGTAATGGGCTAACACATTATGTAGCATTAACGTAATGGGCTAACAAAGTATGTAGCATTAACGTAATGGGCTAACACAGTATGTAGCATTAACGTAATGGGCTAACACCGTATGTTTCCTATAACGTAATGGGCTAACACCGTATGTTTGCTATAACGTAATGGGCTAACACCGTATGTTTGCTATAACGTAATGGGCTAACACAGTATGTAGCATTAACGTAATGGGCTAACACAGTATGTAGCATTAACGTAATGGGCTAACACTGTATGTAGCATTAACGTAATGGGTTAATTTAACACCATAAGAAGAGAGCTGCTGAGGAGAGGAGGAGGGTGATGGGAGAGTGATCAATGGAGTCATTACCTCTGTAGGACAAAGTTCAGTCACACAGCCTTGGGAGGGGTAACAACGGGTCATTAACACACACCACACACACACACACATGTAAAGCGTTTCACTGTAAGTAAAATTTGATTTGATTTTGAAATACATTTGGATGTATATACACACACACACACACACACACACACACACACACACACACACACACACACACACACACACACACACACACACACACACACACACACACACACACACACACACACACACACACACACACACACACACACGGTCCTGAATGGCTTGCTTTGTAGAGCAGGGCACTTGCACTGCCAAGGTTGTGGGTTCAATTCCTGTGGCCACCCATTATTTACACCTCAGCCCACCTTAGGTAAGAGAAGACATTGAGTGAACAGAGACCCATGCAGAGAATGAAAGACAGAGTTTTGACTATAGAGGAGAAGGTGTCAGACAATAAGATGGAATATATAGAATGTAAAGATCTATAGCCTCATTCACGTTGTATCTGAGCAGTCCGTTGCACTGTGCCGGATGTCATTCATTTCAGTGGGGACCGTCCACAACGGAGTGGTATCGCAGAGCCCCTTTGCGGTTGAAGGCTCCTTTGCGAAACGGATGCAGCATACTTTGAATTTTTCCGAACTTTGTGTCATCATGAGTGCAGCCAGAGTCTGTCAACAGAACAGGAAGTTACCAAACCACAGATCAAGATGAAAATCTATGGTTTTTGCCAATGGCTTTATGGGATAGCTAGCTTGTAAACAATGGCCCATTCCTGTAAGGGAGTACTATTACTATTCCTGTAAGGGAGTACTAATAGTAATGTTAAATAATACACATTGGCTGTTAAGCTAATTATAGGACCGTTGCCTCCCGTTTTAGTTTCTTGTGATGGTAGTGCTGTTTGTTTTTGATGATAAGTATTAAGTAGAGGTTGCTAGCTACACTATCTTCAACCTAGCCTACCTTTTAGCTAGCTACAGTAGCTAGCTAGCTGGTCTGTAAACTAGCTTGACTTGCTAGAAAGTTAAAGAAACAAGTTGTGGAAAAAGTAACTAAATGAAACATGTTTTATTATCACCTGAGAACAATGTGTCTCTCCTGTCTTGAATGAAAAGGTCATGAGATTGGGTGAAGATGACGTACGGCGTGATGAAATACGCCACAATGTGTAAGGGGCGTACTGGTAAGGTGTCCTACAAATGTAAACTTGTTATACTAGTCATACTAGAAAACACATCACCGGCAGATATTACTTGAAATGAAACAAATCTAACAACAGTCCCCTTTGGGACTATCGAAGACTATCCCTGTTCATCTTTGAACATCAAGGAAAACAACATGAATTACATTCAAAGATCAATTAATAACTGTATAGGTATGACAAGGCGTGTATGGAATGCCATGAACACACTAGAATTCATTCTATGGTGGGGATATTGTGCGTCATCAGCATTGATGCTGTAAGTCACAGTTGGCCTGTCAATAAGGTGTAGCATTTTAAATATTCAAACCAACAACAGCTACCCTCTTTAGGGTGGCCCTAAATACATGTTGTGTACTGGCCTCTTTCTCTACACACACAGAGGTAGTCGAGCGGAGAAAGTTAGCCATAATGCTCAAAGGATGGATACGCTATTGGATAACTAACAGCTAGGAAGGATAGGATGGAAGGGAAATGGGTTGTAGATATTGATTCCTCACCTACTCTTGGATCAATAATTTTACACAATAATGAAAATAAAGTGTTACGCAGGGCAGGGTGGTAAGATAGGGAGGAAATAAAAGAGGTGTGATTCTCTCTCGTTGTGTGTGTGTGTGTGTGTGTGTGTGTGTGTGTGTGTGTGTGTGTGTGTGTGTGTGTGTGTGTGTGTGTGTGTGTGTGTGTGTGTGTGTGTGTGTGTGTGTGTGTCGTTGGAAATCAAGTCATGTGGCTAACATTGATCTGAAACACAGACTCCAGAGTGTGGCTTTAACTGTACTCGAACCACTTCATGTCTCACCACAGTGTGGTAGGGACAAACTGTCTCTACATTACTGCCTTTCAATAGCTATGGTATACCAGCCAGGAAAGAAATCACTAGTGAGATGAACATTATAATCTGAGAGAATGCACATTCAGTGCCCTAGTTTTACTTGTTCAACTCTGAGATGTTTTGAATGTGCAGCAGCAGCACTATGAAAACCTCCCCACTAAAATATTTTAATTCCAGGAGAGGCAGAGGTATCTCCCTCTGTCAGCTGAACAGACAGTGAAATAACTGACATCTAAATCCCATAGCAAAACACACTGGCTCTCCGCCTCGGGCTGTGTTGCTTCCTAAACCAACTCTGTCCTCCACAGAGAGAGAGAGAGAGAGAGAGAGAGAGAGAGAGAGAGAGAGAGAGAGAGAGAGAGAGAGAGAGAGAGAGAGAGAGAGAGAGAGAGAGAGAGAAGAGAGAGAGAGAGAGAGAGAGAGAGAGAGAGAGAGAGAGAGAGAGAGAGAGAGAGAGAGGTGGGTCACGATCAGATGAGCTCCTGCATTTTTCAGCATTTTCTTTAAAAAAGATAAATTTAGAGTTAGATAAACTTGGATTTTTTGTCAGGAACCCATACAGGATGCTACCCTCTACAACATAACCTTCACTTCAAATCAAAACTCAAAACCTACAACCTGATTTTGGACGGATTTACGGAATCACCTGGAAGGTTCACATCTACCAAGGATTAATTATTATATTCAGCAAATCCTCTGGAAAACAACAGAAACCTGAGAACACCACCCAACCTGCAACTGAGTGAGTAATGTTTAGTCTGAAACTATATTTGATTTCCAAAAGCCAAGAAGAAAAATACATGACACTACTTTATAAGGACTGAATAGTAATATAATTCTGCCAAGCTTGATACAGCTTCAACTAGCACTTAAGTGTCAAGTGAGAGGTGTCAAAGCCCATTAGCCCAACAATGGCAGGAGAGTCGAATAGTCTACCCCAACCAAATGGAGAGGCCTTAGAAGCTCCCTCCTGCTGTTCAGAGGTAATTAAAATACAGTACCCTGTGCATGTAAAAAATGACAAGACAAGAAAAGATCACAAAATGAAGCTCCTTATGGAAAATCAAGAGACACTTTTTGCTGACTATTACAAAAATGGGAACATCAGCAACCTTATCTTCCACACAAACCATCCCCAGGCATGGCACAGTGCTATATTAGCACACTACCCCTCTGTTAAGAGAGGGGGGGTTAACGAGGGGTGGAAACTCAGGATTCTTGACAATGAGGATGAGGAGTCAGCTAATATAAATCTCTATAAGTCTGGAACAGTATTGGTACAGGGCAACCACAAACAGTTTCAGCTGGACTTTCACCTAATCAAAGAATTAGCCCAGCAGGAGAAGCTCTCCCTTGATAAAGATACCCCCACCCCAAGTGGGTCAGACCAAACCTCTTCACCATATAACCCCACAGACGAGCAACCCTCAGCAGACAGTCAACCTCCCAGTACAGAGTACTTCTCCCTCATTGAAATGAAGGATAAATTCACCCAGCTGGAGGTAAGGCAGGTGGAGCTGGAACAGCAGGTGATCACACTCCAGTCAGCACAGACCCAGACAACAGTCCAGCACAACAACACCCCCTTAACCAGACCTGGAGAGCTGGAGGTGGAGAAAGACATATCTGCACTATGGACAGTGGTGAGACAACATCAACAGGAGAAAGAGCAGGAGCAGGAGAAGAACAGAGCACTAGAGGAGAGGATCAGACTACAGGAGGAGAGGGAGAGGGGGATGGAGGAGAGGATCAGACTACAGGAGGAGAGGGAGAAGGGGATGGAGGAGAGGATCAGACTACAGGAGGAGAGGGAGAAGGGGATGGAGGAGAGGATCAGACTGCTGGAGGAGAGGTTGAGGGGGATGGCATGTGACAGAGAACAACCCACTAGGGAGGTGGCCATCCCCACAGAGACGCCAGCAGAACAGCCCACCTCAGCACCCGACAAAAGTCTCGACACCACAGCAGAACAGTCCACACCAGACCCTGACCATAGAAACGACATCACAACAGAACAGACAAAAGAAAAACCCCAAGCCCAGCAGCTCTCACCCCCTCTGAGCACCCCCCCTGTCAGCCACCCTGATAGCCCTCCTGACAACCCCCCCACACCCACTGAGGACAAACACAAGACACAGATTGTCCTTCTTATGGACTCAAATGGGAAATATATAGAAGAAAAAAAACTTTTTCCCAAACACAGTGTGTCTAAACTCTGGTGTCCAAACACCCAGCGCGCCCTAGACCTTCTGTCTGAGGACAAACTAGGCTCACCTAGCCACATAATAATACACACAGGCACAAACGACCTGAGAGCACAGCAGGAAAGGGTGGCCACAGCACTGAAGGGAGTGATTGAAAAAGCTTCTTCTACTTTCCCCAACGCACAAGTGGTCATCTCCACCCTGCTACCACGAAAAGACTTCCACCCTGCTACAATACAGCGGGTAAACGCAAGCATTTCCCGTGACTGTGCCTCAAAACCAAATGTTTTTCTGGCCCACCACTCCACCCTGGACTTGAACAGCCTCTATGACCAGGTCCACCTCTACAAGGCAGCAGTGCCCACCTTTGCCCGGACTCTAAAGGACATCGCTCTCAAACGAAGCCCCAACACTTCACACAGGAGCAACAGATCAATAGACACCCCACCCAGACCAGCGAGACACCCTCCAAGACCTCCAGGACCCCCCCCTGGACCTACACACCCCCCCCACATCAACCATGCCCACACCCAATTTAGGCCCCCTCAGATCAGACCCATGCCACTCCTGCCCACCCCATGCACCCCACCCCCGCAAAGAGGGCATCAACATGGAAGTCACACATACGCCCAGGTAGTGAGCGGGCAAACAGGCCCAACCCCCACTCTTACACTCGCCCAAGCCAACGGCATGTACCAGATGCTCAGCAGGCTCTGCTCACACTTACTGGCCTGAGGCCAAACCCCGACCAACAACATTGGACACTTTATGGAACAAAAAGCCTTCACTATATCATCCTGGAATATCCAAGGTCTGAGGTCATCTGCCTTTGGCCTAAAGAGCAGGAACCCGGACTTCACCAAAGAAATCGGTAATGCAGACATTGTCATCCTGCAAGAAACATGGTATAGAGGAGACGGACCCACTGGTTGCCCTCTAGGTTACAGAGAGCTGGTAGTCCCATCCACCAAACTACCAGGTGTGAAACAGGGAAGGGACTCAGGGGGAATGCTAATTTGGTATAGAGCAGACCTAACTCACTCCATTAAATTAATCAAAACAGGAACATTTTACATTTGGCTAGAAATTCAAAAGGAAATTATCTTAACAGAGAAAAATGTCCTCCTGTGTGCTACCTATATCCCCCCACTAGAATCCCCATACTTTAATGAAGACAGCTTCTCCATCCTGGAGGGGGAAATCAATCATTTCCAGGCCCAGGGACATGTATTAGTCTGTGGCGACCTAAATGCCAGAACTGGACAGGAACCTGACACCCTCAGCACACAGGGGGACAAACACCTACCTGGAGGTGACAGCATTCCCTCCCCCATATGCCCACCTAGGCACAACTATGACAACATAACCAACAAAAACGGGTCACAACTCCTGCAGCTCTGTCGCACGCTGGGTATGTACATAGTCAATGGTAGGCTTCGAGGGGACTCCTATGGTAGGTACACCTATAGCTCATCTCTTGGCAGTAGCACTGTAGACTACTTTATCACTGACCTCAACCCAGAGTCTCTCAGAGCGTTCACAGTCAGCCCACTGACACCCCTATCAGACCACAGCAAAATCACAGTCTACTTGAACAGAGCAATACTCAATCATGAGGCATCAAAGCCAAAGGAACTGAGTAACATTAAGAAATGCTATAGATGGAAGGAATGCAGTTTGGAAACCTACCAAAAAACAATTAGGCAACAGCAAATTCAATCCCTTTTAGACAACTTCCTGGGTAAAACGTTCCACTGCAATAGTGAAGGTGTAAACTTGGCAGTAGAAAATCTTAACAGTATTTTTGACCTCTCAGCTTCCCTATCAAATCTAAAAATCTCAAATAGAAAACCGAAGAAAATGAACAACAATGACAAATGGTTTGATAAAGAATGCAAAAATCGAAGAAATAAATTGAGAAACCTGTCCAACCAAAAACATAGAGACCCGGAAAACCTGAGTCTACGCCTTCACTATGGTGAATCACTAAAACAATACAGAAATACACTACGGAAAAAGAAGGAACAGCACGTCAGAAATCAGCTCAATGTAATTGAAGAATCCATAGACTCTAACCAATTCTGGGAAAATTGGAAAACACTAAACAAACAACAACACGAAGAATTATCTATCCAAAATGGAGATGTATGGGTAAACCACTTCTCCAATCTTTTTGGCTCTATAACAAAGAATAAAGAGCAAAAACATATACATGATCAAATACAAATCCTAGAATCAACTATTAAAGACTACCAGAACCCACTGGATTCTCCAATTACCTTGAATGAGTTACAGGACAAAATAAAAACCCTCCAACCCAAAAAGGCCTGTGGTGTTGATGGTATCCTTAATGAAATGATCAAATATACAGACAACAAATTCCAATTGGCTATATTAAAACTCTTTAACATCGTCCTTAGCTCTGGCATCTTCCCCAATATTTGGAACCAAGGACTGATCACCCCAATCCACAAAAGTGGAGACAAATTTGACCCCAATAACTACCGTGGAATATGCGTCAACAGTAACCTTGGGAAAATACTCTGCATTATCATTAACAGCAGACTCGTACATTTCCTCAATGAAAACAATGTACTGAGCAAATGTCAAATTGGCTTTTTACCAAATTACCGTACAACAGACCATGTATTCACCCTACACACCCTAATTGACAACCAAACAAACCAAAACAAAGGCAAAGTCTTCTCATGCTTTGTTGATTTCAAAAAAGCCTTCGACTCAATTTGGCATGAGGGTCTGCTATACAAATTGATGGAAAGTGGTGTTGGGGGTAAAACATACGACATTATAAAATCCATGTACACAAACAACAAGTGTGCGGTTAAAATTGGCAAAAGACACACACATTTCTTCTCACAGGGTCGTGGGGTGAGACAGGGATGCAGCTTAAGCCCCACCCTCTTCAACATATATATCAATGAATTGGCGCGAGCATTAGAACAGTCTGCAGCACCCGGTCTCACCCTACTAGAATCCGAAGTCAAATGTCTACTGTTTGCTGATGATCTGGTGCTTCTGTCACCAACCAAGGAGGGCCTACAACAGCACCTAGATCTTCTGCACAGATTCTGTCAGACCTGGGCCCTGACAGTAAATCTCAGTAAGACCAAAATAATGGTGTTCCAAAAAAGGTCCAGTCGCCAGGACCACAAATTCCATCTAGACACCGTTGCCCTAGAGCACACAAAAAACTATACATACCTCGGCCTAAACATCAGCACCACAGGTAGCTTCCACAGAGCTGTGAACGATCTGAGAGACAAGGCAAGAAGGGCATTCTATGCCATCAAAAGGAACATAAATTTCAACATACCAATTAGGATCTGGCTAAAAATACTTGAATCAGTCATAGAGCCCATTGCCCTTTATGGTTGTGAGGTCTGGGGTCCGCTCACCAACCAAGATTTCACAAAATGGGACAAACACCAAATTGAGACTCTGCATGCAGAATTCTGCAAAAATATCCTCCGTGTACAACGTAGAACACCAAATAATGCATGCAGAGCAGAATTAGGCCGATACCCACTAATTATCAAAATCCAGAAAAGAGCCGTTAAATTCTACAACCACCTAAAAGGAAGCGATTCCCAAACCTTCCATAACAAAGCCATCACCTACAGAGAGATGAACCTGGAGAAGAGTCCCCTAAGCAAGCTGGTCCTAGGGCTCTGTTCACAAACACAAACACACCCCACAGAGCCACAGGACAACAGCACAATTAGACCCAACCAAATCATGAGAAAACAAAAAGATAATTACTTGACACATTGGAAAGAATTAACAAAAAAACTGAGCAAACTAGAATGCTATTTGGCCCTAAACAGAGAGTACACAGTGGCAGAATACCTGACCACTGTGACTGACCCAAACTTAAGGAAAGCTTTGACTATGTACAGACTCAGTGAGCATAGCCTTGCTATTGAGAAAGGCCGCCGTAGGCAGACATGGCTCTCAAGAGAAGACAGGCTATGTGCTCACTGCCCACAAAATGAGGTGGAAACTGAGCTGCACTTCCTAACCTCCTGCCCAATGTATGACCATATTAGAGAGACATATTTCCCTCAGATTACACAGATCCACAAAGAATTCGAAAACAAATCCAATTTTGATAAACTCCCATATCTACTGGGTGAAATTCCACAGTGTGCCATCACAGCAGCAAGATTTGTGACCTGTTGCCACAAGAAAAGGGCAACCAGTGAAGAACAAACACCATTGTAAATACAACCCATATTTATGTTTATTTATTTTAACTTGTGTGCTTTAACCATTTGTACATTGTTACAACACTGCATATATATAATATGACATTTGTAATGTCTTTATTGTTTTGAAACTTCTGTATGTGTAATGTTTACTGTTCATTTTTATTGTTTATTTGACTTTTGTATATTATCTACCTCACTTGCTTTGGCAATGTTAACACATGTTTCCCATGCCAATAAAGCCCCTTGAATTGAATTGAATTGAATTGAGAGAGAGAGAGAGAGAGAGAGAGAGAGAGA